>NC_073745.1:317721491-317757751 GCF_029784135.1 Toxorhynchites rutilus septentrionalis | reverse complement strand
AATTTTTTCTTTGATTTCAGAAATAGTATTCTAATGTCTACTATGTTTGGATTCTAGAGCAACTTGATCGAAGTTTGACTTTTGTCAGCAATTGTAATTACTTTTTTCACAATTAGAGTGCTGAGAACATCAGTCGTCTAAAACTAAGACGCAAGCGGAAAACTTTTCGTCTCAATCTAAGTCATACGAAGTCAATTGAGGGGCTTAGAATGCAAGGGGTGTAAGTGACTTGATCGATTTCTCTTCGTCTACTTTTTCTTTGATTAATAACTCAACTGCAAAAACGTTCCAATTTGAGTTTGCTACAGAATCCGATAGATGAGGTTCTGACCTATCTTCCACATTGTCAAATACAGCTGAGAATGAGTTCATTTTACATGAAAAAAACTTGCAACCTTTTTTCCCATGCACTGTCAAATGTTTATCCGTCAAAGGAACAAAAGATTGTGTGACTCTGACTTTGTTCGTTTACGTTTTTGGTGGACGTAACGAGAAGTGAAATTGAATTGAATTTAAGTTTAGAACACTTCAAAAATACTGAAATTTCAGTTTCTGTTTAAATGTCGGGCCCTTTAATCAATGCTAGCGTTCAAAATCATAATTGAACGCTAGCATTGATTTAGGAAAAAAAACTAGTTCGTTCATTTCATTTGCTTATTTTTACTTTTAATAACCACACTTTTTCTATGTAGTGGATTATTATAAGAAAAGTAACATACATAAAATCTTCCCACCTTTCATTTTCCATCTCGGTAAAAAGCACCCTACTTGCACTTGCCTTTTTCTCTCTCCGATTGTCTACATTTTAGTTGCTGGATAGACAATCGAAGAGAGAGAAAGTGAAAATAAATTTATTTCACACGCGAGCAATAAAAACAAATGCTACTTCGCACAATTTCAATTCACGACGAAAATCATTCAATAGGAATCATCCGCATTGGAAAAAAAGCAAAGGGGTCTGTGCATGTAGGCACATACGAGAGCATGACGTAGGACTGTGAATAATTGCTTTTGAATTGCACAATCTCATTTTATATTCCGAATAGTTTCCCTCAAAATATCCGTTTGGTAGAAAAGAATCCGGAACCATCAAGTATTAATGATGTCACAGGAGGATATTAAAAACAGCCATTCCACCTCCGTTACCTCGTCGTATCCTTGGTGCTACACTACCAGAAGAACGCATTTTATTGTGCGTGTTTCACCAAAGTCTGGCTGTTGATGAACAGAAGTTTGATTTGTCTAGATTTTTTATATCGACGTTTTCATTATTTGCATTTGAGATTTTTGTTTGAAGATTTCAAATATTTGGGCGATGCGGTAACAGATACATTTCATGATGAAAAGCGAAGGGCAAGCTCTTTCCAACATGGCGTCAAGCAACATTTCCGGTGACTTCATATTGTTTGCATTTTCTGTACTGAATCCAATCAAATTACTTCGATAATATCCAGCAATGAAACATCTTTCTCATACAAAATCCTCAAATTTGTTTTAGTAACCTAGATCATAAGAACAATCTTTCACGAACAATTTACGATCCTTTCTATAGCTATACCAACCATGTTCATTCAGTTTGGGTAACTAGAGCGAATTATTTCTTGCATGATAAGTCTGTCGATTCATTCGCTCTTTGGGTTGTTCATCCCCCAGAAATTTGTAATCATAATGATGCTTTAGTTTGACCAATTTTCAACACAAATGAAGCAATTTCCTCAATTTCTGTAGTCAATTTGTTATGCGAGGCTACTCAAGCACACAGTTCAAGTTCGGCCATTACAACTTTGAATTACCTGTGCTTCCAACTTTGATGTCTTGTAGTCGCTGATGTCGGTTATAGCATGATTCAATAGATCTTTCAAGACACAGTGAAAGTTTATGATCTAATTACAAAAAGGCAGTTCTTGGCGTATTTGGAGGTATTTTTTCTACCTTTTTGATAATGCTACTTGGAAGTTGGAGTTGCATTCAACATATTATTTGTGGAGTTATGGAACGATGCGAGTGGTGAGTAAAATTGTTCTAATAAAGCCTTTATTTGTAATTTACACCATGAAATTGATAGATAGATTTCTTATTTCATAGTATACTGTAGAATGTTATGTGTCTTATATTCACAATTTCATAACATGACCCCCTGCATAGAATTCAAAGACGTAGACCTTTATCAAAAGGTTCTAAGCTATTAACCGCAGCACTAATCAATTGATGAAACGAATGAACAAAAGCTGACAGTAAACTGGAACGAGATCAGACAACAAACGGGGACCAGACAACTGTCATACTCGGACCATCTACTGAATGATCAATTCTAAATAATAGCTGAAAATACTTCTACACAAAGTAAACACCCTTGGATATATGCTAACACCATCATTCCCGATCGTATTGTGTGATTTCATACCATTTACGGTATCTTTTTAGCCGTTTTTAGTGAACAAGAAATTTCCATTTTAGGATTCTAAATAGTATCAGAGCACAACATCAGATTTCCGCCGGTAAGAACCTTTAGCCCAATACCCATATCGTAGAGATTTTCTATCATTTTTGGGCATATAGTGCCGT
This sequence comes from Toxorhynchites rutilus septentrionalis, assembly GCF_029784135.1. Taxonomy (NCBI): domain Eukaryota; kingdom Metazoa; phylum Arthropoda; class Insecta; order Diptera; family Culicidae; genus Toxorhynchites; species Toxorhynchites rutilus. Next base: position 317,755,186 of record NC_073745.1, on the reverse strand, counting down.
CATCCGCGACCCGAAAGTCGTAAAAAGATTCCACTCATCACTTATTTTCACTCATTTTCAATATTATGTTTTATTTATTATGTACATTAATGACATGCGACGAGTTTTACGATTTTGTGATATTAATCTTTTTGCAGATGATACTGTATTATTCATTGCAGTTAATGATTTAAACCAGGTCGCGTCACATTTAAATGGAGATTTGCATTCTTTAAGTAGATGGTTGAAGTATAAGCAATTAAAATTGAACATAAGTAAAACGAAATACATGGTAATCTCGCGAAATCGTTCAAATGAAAACGTCTCTATTGTTATTGATGATGAGACGATTGATCGCGTTCGGGAAATTAAATATCTTGGCGTGATTATTGATGACAAACTCAAGTTCAACACTCACATTGACAATGTCATCAAGAAAATTGCCAAGAAGTATGTAATCTTATGCCGATTGAAAAACGATTTAACTATATGCAGCAAAATACAGCTATACAAATCAATCATCTCTCCTCATTTAGACTTTTGCTCTTCCATTTTATTTCTGGCCAATGAAACACAAATATCGAGATTACAGCGTTTGCAAAATAAAATAATGCGGTTGATACTAAAATGTAACAGATTCACTTCCTCATCTTTAATGTTGGACGCTCTGCAATGGTTATCCGTGAAGCAAAGGATTGTTTATTTAACTATGGTGTTCATTTTCAAAGTAGTTAAAGGTTTGCTGCCTCGATATTTGTGTGATCGAGTTGAAAGAGGAAGTGACTTTCACAGTTATAACACAAGAAACGCGAATGAATTGAGAACACCCAATTTCTTGACATGTGCTTCACAAAATTCGTTGTATTTCAAAGGTATAAATGTGTTCAACTCGATGCCAAGGCATATTAAACGTGCAACAACACTTACAGAATTTAAGAGGCACTGTATTTCACACGTGAAAGCTGTGTTTCATTAACAGCCGACCGATATATTTTTAAATTTTATGACGAAGATTGTTACTGACGAAGTTTTATACGAACGGATAATTTAATGTGGAATTTTTTTTTTGCAGTTTGTTTTTAATATTTTCAATTAACCTGACGAAGTTTTTTTTGAACGGATTATATTTTGCAAACTACTTAATTTTTTAAATTATCTTTTTTTTAATTTGTATTTATGTCCTCTCTATTATGTCCGTCATGATCCTGGTGATGATGGACTATTTTTATTTTTATTTTGTTGTTTTATATTATTAAAAAAAAATTAAAAAAAAGTTAAAAAAAATAAAAGTAGTCTACATAAGTTTGAGCGTCGCGCGCGTAACACAGATATAAAGGATATTAAATTGAAAGTTTTCTAAGTGCCGGTCTAGAAATTTTTCGTTAAGGAAATTTTCTCGATTTCTCTGGATGAGGATATTCATAGTCAATCCAATACAAGGCTGGCGGTTGGGCTTGTGCTCTGGTGGACCACTCGGCTGCAAGGGCCTCGTCGGGACCGTATCGGCTCTGTTGCGGACATGACCGAGTATTGGCTTGTCATTTGACATTGCAATTTTTTTTAACTTATATCTGTAATTAAAATCAGTTCGTTTTTTTTTTGTTTGCCTAACTGATTTCAATGCTGAAAAAAAATTACCAAATTATCTTTTAGATAACTCGTCTTGCTCAAATCTCTGTAGGGGAAGGAGGCGGGACCATCATCATCATATCATATATAATTGGGGGTGTACGTCATTTGGGAGCAAATTTGTTGCAAAAAGTTGGCGGAAAAATAAATTTAAATGATATTTTTTTATATACGAAATACTGAAGCTAAAAAAGCTTGATCAAAATTAACTGTTTGTGTATCATATTCACTCCCTCAACTTCATTGAAACCAACGAATTTTCTTTATTTTAGCGATGCTAAGATTACATTTTTAAGGCTCTCGATGTCGATGTGTTGATGTGGGAATAAAGAATTTCACCGAAAATGCTACTGCTTTCGAGGATTCAGAATACGATCACCCTCTAGGCCTTTTTATCACTTAAGCAAATAAGCAGGGCTCGGAAAAGTCCTATTCAACTGAGGATAGTCAGGGGACTATGAAGAAATCCGCCTTCGCATTCAATTGGAAATGAGTTTTGGTCTTTCAGCAGTTTCTCCGTCAGCATGACTCAACAGTCATTCGTTAAGTAGCTATCTCACTCTGCGACTCGACTATCTCATTTCATTCTTCCCCGTCAATTTGGACTTCATTGCATATTGAAGTGACTCACCCCAAAAAGAAATTCGTTTTTCTCTCTCATGTATCACGTATACATGTATCGATATTTGAGTTCAACGTGGTTTGACTTACCGTACAGGTGAGCTAGATTTTTTTTGTATCGTACACGAACATTACTCACACATGAGGGGCTTAGAATGAAAGGGATGTAAGTGATTTGATCGATTTCTTTTCTTCAACTTTATCTTTAGTTAATAACTCAACTACAAAAACGTTCAATTTGAGTTTGCTATAGAATCCGATAGAAGAGGCTCTGACCTATCTTCCACATTGTCAATGAGTTTGCAGCTAAGTTATGACCAAAAGGGAGAGTCAATGTAGAGAAATCGATGATGTCACTTACACCCCTTTCATTTTGAGCCCCTCACATATAAAATGGTGTGCAGTGTTGTGTTCAGAAACTCTGACAAATTTGTGAGTTTTGTTGATATAACCCCGTTTCTCTGTATGTTTTTTTTTTACAATATTGAACTCGGAGATAAAGTGAACAAAAAATTTGTTTAGAATTCCTCCCAAACTGCATGCTATATTGCACGTTATTCACTAATACTAACGTGAGCACTTTTATAGCATACCTGGTAACTAGTTTGAGTTCACGGTGGGTAATCCATGGAAACGTTCATTAATGGTGTAACTACTTTTTGTATCAGAAATCAAGTTTTCGTTTCACTTTATATGGACGTAAAAATAAGATTGTGTACGCGGGTAATGAGATTCGTTGCGGGGCGAGTAGTGTGGACAGAAGTCAGGTTGAGTGAAGAGGCAGCTTTATATTCATCCGTCACGTCAATTGGAATAACTTTTTGCTAGAATAGTTCATCAGTCATCCTCGCTCTTACACGCTCGTCAATTCAAGTCATGTTGACGGTGAATGCCGAAGTAGTACTAGTCGAAGCGAAGTAGCTGAGAGGAGAGTCGAGTTTTCAATTTTTCATCTTCGAAGTTTTCGGGCCTTGGAAATAAGTCACAAGTAAATTCTACAACAAACAGTTGGGAGATTCCATTCTACACCATTAAACCGCAAGTATTTGTAACATTGTTTTGTCTTCTAATGGAAGTTCTTTATACTAGATATATGTATATTTTTTTTACACAGAGACTACTTGTATTGTTTGCAGTGATTTGAAAATTGGGTCTCAGCGAAAAACTGGAATTAACACGAGAGCACTTCCATGTTATGTCTTTTGACGTCTTTCGAGGAAAATTATCGAAATAACAGAGTATCGATCAACTTGCTTCCACTTTTGTCAATGAAGCACCACACAAGGTAACAATATGCCTGCAGGCTTTCCGATCCGATCTAACCTCCATCAATATTTTGCCACATTACACGGTCAATATCGCCATCAACCCGGGACAACGAAAGTATCCGCGATAACTAGTGACGACATTCGAGTTTGGGTTCTAAACTATTCTCCGTCAGATTAAAAGGCTCAAAGGCAATTTTGAATTGGTAAAATTTGAATGAAAATTTCTACTTGGCATTGTTTAATTACTTGAACCACGTAGTCCTAACCCTAACTTAATCTTTTTCCTCTGAATTTTCCGATATTCGAAGTAAAACTTATCATTATAATACAAATTCAATTTCAGACACAATTTTCTCCCCACTTGCAGAAAAAAAGTGATTTGTATTCACATAGAATACTAATTTGATTCGAAAAGTTAATTTTCATTCATTATTTACACTTTTTTTCGTTTTTCCTTCTCAAAAACACATTATAATACTCGCTTCACAAATACAGGCTGTTCTTTTCAGTTTCAGTGATGCCAGTTTTTTTTTAGTTTGCGAAAATATTCGTTCTTTTTGAAAAAGTGGATAATTCGCCATACGAACTGATTGCGAGCGAACTGTTTGGGAACGAATGTTATGCAGCTGAACTGAATACATTTGGGAAGTGGATTGCGTTGGACGGAACGGAGGAATATAACTAAACACTCGAGGAAAGCTAAAAGAGATAAGGATATTGCCATTCACAAGTAAAATGTATGTAACGCGTGACTTATTTTGTTACTGTATGCTCAATTTTGAATCTAAAATTATGATTGGTTTCATCATTGCACTCAAATTTTCTCGACAAAGCTCGATTTGATGCATTTTTTATTTCAATTCATGCGTAATATTTATATACTATCTGTTTATTAGAAAACATCCAGAGAAAGCTGGAACTATTCAATAATTGGGTAAACAAGAAAACTTCTAGTGGGAAAGCAAATTAAAAAAAAATTTTTTTCGTTGTTTTGGCCTATTGTGTGTACGTGTTATCGTGATAACCATTACCGGGATGTTTGTGAAAATTTGGAAACTGCCGATTGAGAGATTCGAAAGGGTACAAAGGGTACTGAAATGCATGAATACTAATTCGCGATATCAAGAAGTACCTACGGTTTTATTCAGCCAGCTACAATCCACTCCTAAATCCACTTGTTCATTATCCTTTCATTTCCGTATAAATAAGCATGTTTTTCGACAATGTTTCTGGAATGTCAACTGAACTAAATTTTTAAATTCAAACCTTTGATATCTCGTAACAATCAATCCCGTCCTCGAGAAAGGACACTAGGTTCAATCGTTCAATTGTATGCCTTCATTGAGAAAAAATACAAATATGATTAAATTCAAAAATATTAATATTTCATTTTTTTCTCTTCATTCCAGGTGGGTTCGAATTCTGCACAAAATGTTTGAATCAGAAATGTTATTAATGGTAAATAATCAAATAATGTAGATAAGTATCTTGTTGAGAAAGGTCAACCACGAATTACGTTTTTCTTCATACTGTAGTTACTGCTGGATCATGAATTCTGCAACAATAAAACTTGCGCAAAATGTGGGTTATGGCCATACAAGATAACTAACTGAATTTTTGGGTAAAAAAAATCAATAACTTTAAGAAGGATTAAGATATTGACTAGTTCTGAATCGCAAAATGTTGAAATTGATAAGCTCTAAATGTCGTACGAAGACAGCTTTGATGTAGAATTTGAAATATAAAAAAAAAATATATAAAAAAAAGCAAAAAAAAAACGTTTTTCCATGGTCACCCTAATGCAACTTAAAAAAAGGCGCTATATCGGTTATTTTAAAAATAGAAGAAAGCTTTGTTCTACAAAGTTGTTTTAAATGATTGGGGCTACAACATTGTTAAACTATGTTTATCTATATCTATAAAGATAAGAAAGTTAGATTTTTTATTTCATCGACAATTTTAGTCACCATATTTTTGATAACATCAAAATGAGCACTCTACCATATGTAACAACTTTGTTGAAGACAATTTTTGTCTAAAGAACAAATATCTCGCACAAAGTTGTTTTTGGCGCTTTCTATCTAAGTTGCCTTAAGGTAACCTTGAAAAAACGGGTTTTTTAGCTTTATTTTTTATATTTCAAATTCTATATCAAAACTATCTTCGTACGACTTTTAAAGCTTATTAATACCAATATTTTGCGATGTAGAACTTGTCAATAACTTAATCCTACTTAAAGTTATTGATGTTTTTTCACCCAAAAACTCACGATTCCAATTTTAATTTACTTAAACACAAAAAATAACATATTTTTGCTAATCACGTATTATTTAGAGTGAAATTTGTTCTTCTAAATTCCTTCAACAAACTTTGTTTATGTTTGCCCCAGAATAAATGACAAACAAATGAAAACAGCGTGTTTTTTGGGAAAAAATATCAATAACTTTGAGTGAAGTTGAGGTCCAAAATACGTATTTTTAGCGTTACGTAATTTTTGCACGACGCCCAAGTACATTCGAGGGAACTTTGGAGATAATAGATTAAAACCATCTTCCGAGATCATTTCTCTATTGATTCAGCCAACTGATCAATGCCTATTATCGGCAAATTGAGGATAATTCATAGCACGTATCGACGCACAATGTGAGCTTACGCCCATGTGGAAAGCGAGAGCAGTCGAAAAAACATACCCATTTTAATCGTAAAAATGTTAAACTTTTTTAATATGTTTTCCGTTCGTGTTTCAATCAAAAATTGCTGGATAAATTTCCTGTCTAATGATAAATAACACAACATATGTCTCAATAACGATTTTGAGTAATATGCGTTTGAAAACTCTTAATGAATCGTTACATTTTTCATAGAGTGACCCTCCTATATAGAAATCAATAACATAGTCCTATGTCAAAATTTGCATTACTTTTTTTTTGCGTCAGTTGGAACTTTCGGAAGTTCTTGTATGTCTATAACATTGCAGACCGAACGACCATAAACATTTGCCACATCTGCCATTAGCCATTCTCTGTTTTTGGTAGATCCGGACACTGAAGCTGTCCGGGTACAGAGGACTCATAAACCGGTTACATTCAGCATTCAGAGATCACTCAAACCAGCCCAGAGAGAACTTGTGGACGATTTTTCCGCTAAAAGCAAACAAAACGGTCGCCTCATTACTGCACTTAATGTTCCACCTTATTGAAAAGAGAACCGTTTATATATCATTAAAGACCCTTAATTACTTTGCAATTAGCTGCGTGGCGTGAACAGATCGTGCTCGCAGTGTGAGCACGAGAAACTCAAAACAAATCGTTGACAGCGGCAGCAGCAAGTATGCCCCTCTGACAGCTGTCGTAAACAAGACCGGTGGTTCTATTGTTGGAATAATGGGACAACTCTTTGTTTTACAAGATGTCATTCCGTTCAACCGGGAGGGGACCTCAGATGGTGTTGATGAATGCGGGTAGTAGATTTCATTGACCGGAGCCAATTAATCATTTGTGACGGAGTTGGTTCGATGGGGAAAAGATAGTTCCGAAGAACACGATTGTGAGCAAGCGGCTCTAACCATGAGGAAGCTTTGAAAGCTTTCAACGGCTGTGATGTTTTCTAGTCATGAAAGATTAGTGCTCTCCGATAAGACGATGTGTGATTAAGATAACATCGTTTACCGCACTATTCACGAGTATAGCATGTTTTCGCTAATAGTGACATTGTGGAACAACCCTTGAAACTGAGACATTGGTACCTCAAGTGCAACGTGATTGTTCTAATTGCCGTCATATGACAAATCTGTACGGCGAAAAACATGAACCAGAATAATGATCTCATTGTACATACCTGAATATAAATGAATAAACTAACACGCCATTGTCTCAACTCTGCGAACAATCGAGAAGATTAAAAATCGAGCCTCATACTTATTCAATGCGCGCGGCAATAGCGTCATTACATTGGGAGCGCGTTACCGCGGCGCGGCTGTTAAATATTCGATTTCTACTCACGGCTGGTGTTGCCAGGCTCATTTTGGGTTAATCCTTAGATTTTATTTTTTTTGGAATACATAAAATTATAAGTCATATTTCGCATAAATAATTAAATCGACTTTACCAATTTGTATAAAATAAAATTTCATTTTTATCACGTTTTTTGAAACATGGAAAATAATATGAACAGTTCAATCGTCGTTGAATTATTGCACAAAGCATGATATTTAAGCAGAAAAAGTATTCATGTCGCCTATGGTGTGTGGTTTGTGGCGTGTGCTACGTTTTTCTCTTGCAAGCCCCTCATACAATTTTCATTAGCTCGGAATCAATAACTATGAGTCACTCTGAGCGACTTTTTCTTGCATGACCTATGCCGTTTTCCAGTTTGAACTGTGACAGAGGAAGTGGTGGAGTATTTTATTTCATTAAATGTTGAAGTTTCATTTCATGATCGGTGATTGTTCAGGATCGTCACAGCTGCAGAATCCAGTTCCGATTAGGCCAACTAATCGCAATGCGAATATCGATTGTTTCGTTCAAACTGCACACTTACACCAAGAACACTACGCACTGTAATCTTATAACTAGAAATAAATATTCAGTCGTTATCAATAGTCCAATCTATCCAGACGTGTTTATTCAATCTGCAAACGAAACGATTTTGTGTGAATTTGGTCCGTCGATGACCAAGTGATCGTTGAAGTGGTGAGTCACTGCCAATCCTGTAGGGTCCGCCAAGCCATATCCTGGCACTCTTGAGCCGTTGCCTCAACAGTGATATATTTTTTGTGACAGCTTTACTCCAGTGTAACGACAACTGGACGAGAAAAGCTGATGAAAAAAAAATCACACAATACAACTATGACACAAATGCGAGAAGGACTACATTGTGCACCTTTCTGTCACGAAATCCAGCCCTATGAGACGAATGAATATGAATATGACACAATGCAAATAAGGACATACTTTGCCACATTCAGGGCCCAGGCCGAAAAGGATATATATTTACGTTGAGGCTCTCCTTTTTACTCTTTGAAAACACTTTCCAACTTCATTTTATAAGGTGGTGTAATATGATCACGCATTTATGCAACAGCACCAGTGGCTGTGTGGATATGGTAGTCCTGTAAAACAGCCTTGCATTCCAGCCCCGCTTGGTATCGTTTGGACTTTTTTTTTGAGTACAATCCCAAGTTGACATTCAGTCTGAGTCGACATACAAATATTTTAAAACTTTTGAAAAATGTGCTTCTATTTGTTAATTTTACCCTTCAGCAACCGAAACAGCATTGTTTTCGCTAGTGTGGATGTACATGTGTTTTTTCTCAAGAAATAAGAACTTAACAACAGTATTTCTTCTGAAATGATTCGTTTGCTGTCAAAGTAGTTGCATCTTATTTTGGAGTACCTACGTCATTGAAGTCCAGTGATAATTGGCACTTAAATTTCATAAATTTGTGCAATAGATAATCTCAAAGTTATTTTTTTGCCTGGAGATTTTTTGACCGTTGCGACGAATTTGGCTGATTTTTACAAAATTACCAACAGACAAACGATAACTCATTTGGGGAAAAAAAAGCATCAAATGAATCATAGTTTTCGAAAACCGGATAATTTTCATGACGTGTTCCAATGTTTTTGGGACCGCCAGTTATTTTGTGAAAGGTTCCTAAATCAATTTCCTCCAGAAGTTCGTCAGTTTCTGACTAAAAAGAGGCTACAACCTAACCAATGAGGAGGCGATCTGGCGTAGTGGTAGCATCCGTACTTCTAGCGCGAAAGGTCGCGAGTTCAATTCTCACTATTCTTCCAAAAATGGGAGTGAAGTGCGAACCAGCCAAAAGAGTTGAAAATCACTACAATACAGGGAAAAAACCCAACCAACGTTTTACTAACAGTTAATTGCACTGCTGCACTGCAATAAACACTTTTCTCTACCGCCGAATTCTATTGCCCAACCCGCGGACCAGGAAAAATTCGAATTATGAAACTAATATACCGAGAAAGATTAGAAATGTCAATGCTACGTTTAGAAACACTGGTCAAGACACTGCAACAAATAATAATTGAGTACTTACACGTTTTCTGGACTTCGCAGCACTTTTTGTCAACCAAAATCACGAAATCTTGGAAGCAAATATTGCGTGGTGCAAAACAAATATTTAGTTCATGAAGACAAAATTTGTGTACCCACCTTGTTTACGATTTCTTATCCTGGAAATCAAATAATGGTACCGGAGCTCGAGCAAGAAAGGATATGTCACACACAACTTCTCGACAGACAAATCATTAGTATAGTCTGGGTCCCTTCACATTGCTCAATTCCGGGTAATGAGAGGGCTGACTCATTAGCAAAGGTAGGTGCAATTGAAGGCGATATTTATCAGCGTCAAATCGCCTTCAATGAATTTTATTCTTTAGTCCGCAAAAATACCATAGTTAAGTGGCAACGCAAATGGAACGAAGATGAATTGGGCCGGTGGCTCCACTCGATTATCCCTAAGGTTAGCCTCAAACCGTGGTTCAAAAGTCTGGACTTGAGTCGGGACTTTATTCGCACCTTCTCCCGACTCATGTCCAATCACTGTTCGTTAGATGCGCTACTCTTTCGTATTAATCTTGCCGGCAACAATCTTTGTGCTTGTGGCCACGGTTACCACGACATCGAGCACGTTGTTTGGTCGTGCGAGCTGTATCTTGTCGCCAGATCGAATTTAGAAGACACCCTTCGGGCCCGAGGAAGGCAGCCCATGGTGCCGGTGAGAGACGTGTTGGCTCGGTTAGACCTTGATTACATGTCCCAAATATATGTATTCCTTAAAGCTATCGATCTTCGTGTGTGATTGTCCTTATACCCTTAGTTTTTCCTTTTCCTTTTCCTTTTCCTTTGTGAGAGATCGGATCCCTTCTTAAGAATAAGATGAAATGTAAATACATATTAGATATAAGATAGGTTTAAGAATTGAGTGTGATGAGTGTGATTGAGTGTGTGAGTGTGATCATTGTCAATATATCCTCATATCCCCTCCTTTTCCTGAAGAAAATATGTCACCCTTCTAAACTCGAGTCGACCGCGAGTAATCGGTTTCCTATATTATTAACATTAGAATTAAGGAAAAATGTATATATACTAGTAACAATACAGTAAGGAGTTCGGCTCCTTTAAACCTATGTAACTGAGCCTGTAAAAATGAACGATTTAAATAAAAAAAAAATCATTAGTATAGTGAATGATCAAAATGAATAAAGTTGATGGGTCTGAGCCTAGGGGCACGGACGGGATCTTGACATGGGACTGTGATTGTGTGTAGTAATTGCATTTAAATTGAGTTTTTCATTGTTCAAAATCTGTATTTCTTTCTTTTAATACATCAAATGGATGTCCTGGAAAAACCGTTTCCTGTATGTACTTGTATCCTTTAAACGGGTTAGATGACATAACGTGGTAGAATTCGTAACCGCATTCTGTTCAAAAATGTACACAAAAATACCATTAAAGCCATTACTATCCTTTACTTCTGTTTATTCAATCATGCAATCATGAAGAAGAAGTCATCATGTATCATTTTTAAACACAAGTCTAAATACTTAAGACCTACAAAAATATAAGCCTGAGTCAAATCAATATATGACTACAAAAATAGAAGGCGATCTGGCGTAGTGGTAACATCTATGCCTCCCACGCTAAAGGTCACGAGTTCAATTCTCACTCCCGACATTCTTCCAAAAAAAAATGGAAGTAAAAGTGACGAACCAGCCAAATGAGTTAAAAGTCACTATAATACAGATAAAAAAAAACTACAAAAATATTGTTGTCCGGAACATTGTTTGTAATAACTTTATAGCCCTGTAAAATCGCGACTACTCAAGCTATCATAATCTGATTTACGTGGGTATACCCTTTCGATCTACTAAATCAGCAGCCATTTAAATTCATTTATTGCATCTTCACATAACCAATCAACATGGAGAATAATTCATTTTACGCATCAACTCACATTATGAGCTAACGCCCGAATTTAGGCAAAAAGATTACTCGTTGCGTCGGGGAGGAAGCGAGTGGATAATGCAATCGAAAGAAAACATACCCAGTTAAATCGTCAAATTGTTAACTTTTTTTACTATATTCACTGTTCTTGAAACATGAAGAAAAAGAAATCTGGATAAATTTTCTGTCTAATGATATATAACACAACATATGTCGCAATAACCATTTTGCGTTTTAAAACTCTTAATAAATCGTTACATTTTTCGTGGAGTGACCCCCCTATATAGAAATCAAAGACATAGTCCTATGTCAAAAAAGGAGATGAATACAGATATCAACCGGAACTACCAGTTCTAGAATTTGCAATATGAAAACGTCAACAGAATGTAATCCACACGGAAAGGCAATTAAAAAATTAAGTGATACGATAGAATGAGCAGAATAAAATAACTTAGATGTTGCTCTTACTGTCTTTGGGAAAACTACAAGAAACGTATATAAGAAAAGCACTGCAACAATACCCAGAATACATTAAGTTCTATGACTTTTGCACATGCTTGGTCGCATATACTATCGTATCAAATCACAATCATATAGCATATCAAGCAAAATATACATCATGTGTATCTAAAATTGTATGAAATACAAAAACACGATTTGGTATATAATTGATAGATTAAATTGCATATCGATATAATGAGTATCATAATATAATATATACGTCACTTTTGCGTGTATATGCTGCCATAGAAATGAAACACAAATTTCTGCATAACTTGAAATCTAATCAAGCAAATGGAACCAGGGAACAATAAATGTTTTTATGATAGTTTGACACTTCTTTTTCCTCTCTAAAAAGGAGGGAGGTTGCTGAACAACTTGAGAACTAAGCAAACAAATGGAATTAAACTTATCATATAGAGGCTTTAGGGATCGATGAACGTTTGTATGGTAGCTCGACACCCCTCCCCACTCTCTAAAGGGGGGCTACGAGAAATGTTTCTATGATGGTATGACACCCCTTCTTCCTCTGGAAAGGAGAGGGGGTCCCATGAAAATAATGCACATATTTCAACCAAACATATTCCAACCAAACATGACAATTGAAAATTTTCGGAAAACCCTGAAGAGAAATGGGATAATACGAAAAAATCAATTCGGATGTGTCCTACAACTACATATTGACAAGCGTTGTGAGTCCATTTGATGTTTGAGGTAACGAAATTGATCTTCGTTCGAAAGTGGAAATGGATTTTAATGTGATAAACGTGTTAATAAGAGCAAAACACGAGAAATGAATCGTCCGATTTAGGGCTGTATTCATTCTATCATATTTTCTGTATCAAACATTTATTCCATGTAACGGAGAAAAACATGTTATTTGGAAGTGGATGAAAAGTCTTTTCACGAGAATTGTATCTGAAAATAATCTGATATTATAATGTCGAATTTTAGTAGAAGTACTAACATTTTATAGTAAAAAATAATTTTAAAGGGTAGATTAGAAGATCAATCAATGAACAGTTCTGCGATTGGACCCATGAACGTGCGCTTAATAAGAAGACTTGGATGTGATAACGAAAAATAAATTTTGGGCGGGGTTTGCCGGGTCAGCAAGCCATAAAATATATTTTGATATTGAGTGAGCAATGAGATTAAATTAAGTCCCGTAGATTCCATCAACGAATTCGAATTTTAAAACAAAATCAAACAAGTTTCGAACATTTCGGTCGATCTGGCATCTCTGCTCTCGACACTCCCTGGACTAACCCATTGGCGCAGGGTACGGAATGCGCTCCATCACTCTAAAAACATCACTATGTAAATAAGATTGTTTTCGTCTATTAGTCCGGCCCTCCGTCACAGCTTCTCGCTGCATTGTATCCCACTGCATAGTATCGTGATCTTTGCTCGGCACAACTCATAAACACGTCAGCCTATTGGGTGTTGGTTTGAACAAGATTATCATATCAGTCCACAGTTTGCGCGCGGCGGGATCAGCTCAGCTTTTCTCAAGGATGGATAGCTTTCGGACACGGTGTCGAGACAGCTTTATTGTCATTCTACTTTGGTTACAGATTTAGATTTATGCTGAGGGTGTTTCAAATATATGTGATCATTTCACACGAAGAAATAGTAGAATTGTCGAATTTACACTCAATACATACACTGTTGAGGCTTTCGCCTCAAATGACATATGCTCGCTTGATGTTATGTTTTACTTCATCTTTCAAACGTTCAATTTGTGTGGGATGTTGCGGTATTTAGGAACAGCAAACGCCGCATTACTGACACCACCGACGTCTTTCGAAACCAGTTTGCCCTCCTTCGTTTGATTTTTTCCAGGGGAAACACCTATCATCAGTGCTGTTAATGATGGTTCGTCATTTCATGGTGAATATTTAATGTTGTGCTCTGATGGAGAAATTTCATACCACCAGGAATACACTACCGTGCGAAAAAAAAAAGCATCAGAAAAGCGTTAACCGAGCAGAGGCTATCGATTATCCAAACCCGTTTAGATTGGTTTGTTATTAATCCCAAGGTGAAAAGCCGAACCGGGTAATGAAATAATTGATTGACTGTGAGAGTATACGTCAAATTTGAGCCGATCGGTGGAAGATGATATACAGACGGGGTTAATGACGAAACCATGGTTTGAACAACCGCATGCAACTTTGGTTCGTGATAGTTGTTGGCACGTTCTTGGTTCTATTTTGTCGAAAACTGGTTGGTAGATTGGCGTCATTATCGTGTAATTTTCTCCTCTGTGTTGCAACAGTAACGGTGACGTGACGGATTGCATGCCTCCAATGTCAACTAGAATGTTGCATCATGTGGTAAACATGCAATGTGCCACATGTTGTTGGGTGTTAAAGAACTAAGGGGATGTAATGATAATTATTGTTACAGTAGAAATAGAAACTTTAACCGAAAACGTTCGTTGTCTAGGTCAAGAAATCCCAGACATTCATGAATTATAAACATTGGTATAAAGTGTCAAAATAGATCATTGCATGGAATGCAGTTTCCCTATATTCGTCCAAGCCAAAATCTGTCGTTCCAGTGGACTGGAAACTGTATTTCTCAACCGTTCCCAGAGATTAACCACAACCGTCGACAATACTCTTGTATGCATCCTATCGTGCGCTTCCCACAATGTTCCTACCAGTATTCGGATCGCCGTAAACCAAACTACAAATTTCCTCGAACCACCACCCTCCACCCCTCGACCTCTTGGCCTGGACGATTTCTTTTGATGCTGGCTTGTCATTATTCGAGGCGGGTTGACGTTGAAGAAACACTCTTTCCAGGTTTTGTGCGCAGCTCAAAGGAGGAAAACAAGCGCACGCGGCTAAACATAAATAAAGAACGCAACGCGCAGAACCCCGCTTCTAAACCCGACACCGCGCGCGGTTGGACTTAGACGTTGGTACGTATGAATGACTTATCGGTGTGGGATACCGCCACACCAACGGGAAGTGGTTTGTGGGGCTGGGATTTTGGTATTCGACTCGTCGCGACTGGGGACTAGGCCGGTATGCTGTTGTTGATTTATGGTTTCCCCGTCGGGGCACTGATTGCAGTTATGACGGCCGTTTCGGTGCCATACCCTATTAGTTTTCTTCTGCGTGTGTTATTTTCTGCCGTCAACACACATATTTGGCTTCCACGCGATGCAAATTCTTGATTTTGTGATGCATTGCAGCCAGGTTTTTCAACGCTATCTACACAACCTGAACTTCTCAGACGTATGAGCTGAGAGATCTCTCCTCGGTTGTGGTTTTCAGACAGGATTACTTCTTGTGTGTGTGTGTGTTGGAACATACACAGAATGAGGGATTTTCCTCCGATCCACATTGATTGCATGCAGCGATTTCTTGTTCACATTTGAGCATGCGGGGTGGGCTCAAGCAACCGGTTACCGCGTAACGCTGGTGGTGGGATTTTGTTGCATTTCACTGAATCTCTAATTGTGCATTGAAATATGCCAACTAAAGGTGGACAAACCAATCAGTGGTAGTGGTAGTTCGTTCGAACCGTTTATTCGATTTTCCGGTCAACGAGATTAGATGTCAAAACAAATAGAAAAATAATATAATTTGTGTTGGTTCACTAGCTAATCTTTTCTTAACGTTGATGTAGGGGAAGACGGGGTAAGACCGTCCCCCTAAGAACACCAATTTTTATTTAAATATCATTCAGGATTTCACGATAAAAAATTGCTTTTTATTTCGCTGGCGGGGTAAGAAAGACCACCCGCGGTGTAAAACGGATCATGACGGGGTAAGACGGAGCGATGCTATTTTCAAACAGTTTAGTCTAGTAAAAATAACAGGAGCAGTGTTGTCTAAGGTACTTGGTAGGGTTGTTCATAAACTACACACAATTTTCTGAAAAGGCTATCAATATTCCACGTGCAGAGTTTTGCAAATATTCGTGAAAAATTTTACCAAATTATCGGAATCTATAAGGACGATTATTCTACGACTTCCTCATGTACTTTCGGGACATTTGTGTGTAAAGATGCGAGCAAAAGATGGTATTTTTTTTGGTATGGAAATCATTCATTATCACGACGTATGGCGCTTTTACCCCGTCGAAAGTGAACCGTCTTCCCCCCAGAGCACTTTTTGCATTATTTTGCACTTTTCACGCATTTTAAATTACATTTGACATACCTTTTAACGCAAAAAGGACCGGAACAATCTACTGAAGGATTGGGACACTGAAAATTAACTGAATACACAGTTTTTGCTGGAAAAATCCTTATTTTGGGCGCCTTGAAAATTAGATCGCTTGCAACCGCAATGGACGAAAACTTTGTTTTGTTTACAATTTTGATATTTCGTGCGCTCAAGTATTGCCAAGTATTTTGAAACGACAAAAATAGTCTAATCATGCTTCTTGCGTAACATATTTGCCAAAAAATTGAGGATTTCTTATAAAACTAGAAATGGCCCGTCTTACCCCGCCGGGCGGTCTTACCCCGTCTTCCTCTACATGAGAGAAAAGAAGTTCTTCCAGCTTGCATGTATTTGCAATTAGTGAAGTCCGATAATCGTCCGATTAATCGATTTATCGAACACTGACCAATCGATTATTAATCGAACGATTTAAAATTCCGACATCACTTTTTGCAAAGCCGATTTGCCCAGGCTCCTTGATTTAGATATCTGCTTTGGCAAAAACCGTATTTTGCTGCTAGTCTGGTTGCTTCTTTTGATCGGCACAATTTAAGGAGCTAATACCTGGCCAATCAAAACGTGGAATTTGGCGCGTTTAACCTCGAACAAAATACAATTTTATTCATTGTGTGACAGATGCGTACAAATATGTCCTATCAATTGATGCAAAAATATTTCCGATCTATTAAGCAACGCTCGAGTTATAAGCGTTCGAAATCTTTCATTTTTCCTGCATGTTCAGTACCTAGATTTTCATTTACACGTAGCCCTACGCGAAGAATGTATTGGGTCGAACGGAAGTCTTAAGGGTAGGTGGAAGCCAGCCACAAATGGCTGCCACAATGGCGCTCATTTCTTTCATCTTCCTCCCTCACCCCTCGCCCGAAAATCAATAATTTTGCGAATCAGTGTGAAGAAAATGATCGTTTTCGCACACTTCCCATTAAGTAATATCAACCAAACTCTAATCGATTACTCAAAAGATATTAAATTTTCATCTGCTGTCGCACTGTATAGTGAAAAACGTCGGAAAACTCGAGCTAGTGCTCTGAAAGTTAAATTTTAATTTTTCAATTTTCGGCAATGGTTTTGTTTGTATTAGTGAAAGTATCGTTATTTTTTCGACACTGATGCCAGACAACATAATCGAAACAGCTATAAAAACCACTCAATAAAATGTTATTCCTGAGTCATAGCGTTTCATGTCATGAAAATCAATAGAATAAAATTGTGTTGATATCAATACAATTATTATTTTTACGTTTAATTGATCTATAATGCAAGTTTTAGCAACTTTAACATTGGGTAAGAAAGTTGTATTGCAGAGCTCGGAACACTGCCACGGCCTCCTATGCTTTCAAAAACAGTAAACGGAAAAGGATAACATTCAATCAAAATTCCACGGCCAACGAAGAGAAGAGCTTTTCAACGTGAATATGTAAAAACAATACGATCAACGAAGGAAAATATTAAGGAATTATCAACATCGAGTTACTATGCGGAAGAACTTGTTAATACCAAAACAGCCCCAATTCGCATGTGTTATAAATTTACTCATGTTACGCTCGCGTTTAATCAGAATTTTACTTCACATGCAAATCCACCTTCTATATATATTTATATTTGCAATTGTTTATCGGAACATATCATTCATACATTTTACTTTAGTATTGAATTGTTATTTTTTTGTATTCGAAGACTCGTGTCAATGAAGCGCCACACAGTCTGATAAGTGAATTGATCTGTTTACGTGTGCTTTGCTTTTCTCTCACAAACACTATTACCCCATTTTTACACGTGGGTTTACCTATACTACTACAATGGTTAGCTTCCACCTTCACCTTAATATTAGTCATCGGTAGCAGTAACTTCATCGGTGAATTTTGCTTAATTGCAGACGAATTTTCCATGTCACACACATTGATACTGTGAGGCATGGAATCATGGTATCGTTGAAATAATAGAATTAAAAAAAATATTGTTTCTACGGAGGTGAATGTGCGAAAATAACACACAAAAATACAACTTTCGTTCACGATTTTCAATCGCTTGCAAAAAAAAAGTGTTATTCTATTATAATGAATACATATTCGATACGAGAAAGTTAATTTTTATTCAGAACTAGCTGACCCTGAAAACTTTGTCTCGGCCAAAATGGTTTTTTGTTATAAATACTTTCAAACATTCACGTTTTCCTACTAAGCAAATCAATGGGTTCAATGAACTGTTCATTGATTAATTTTGACCCTATACAAATTTTTTTACTATGAATTTCCTAGTACTTCTACCAGAACTCGTCATTATAATATCAAATCATTTTCAGACCCAATTTTCGTTCAAGATTTTTCAATCACTTGCAAATGACATGTTTCTCCCTTACATGGAATATATGTTTGATACAGAAAATATAATAAAATGATGACATCTGAAATCGGACGATTCCTTCCTCCTTTGCTTGATTAATTCTCGAGTTATGCACTCAAGAAAATTGATTGAAACCTACCGACGATCAGTCTACTGAACTGACACTAACCACTTGATCATCGATTCATGGAATGTATCCATGGACCTACTTTGACGACAGTCCTGCTCGACTGAGGCAGAATTGGAGACGGTTGCAAAATGTGACGAGCCAATTCTGACTATGAGACTACTATCGACTATCGAATCTAACACGAAGGACGAAATGATTCGCTAGACTGATGTCGATTGAAATCAACAACGTCGTGGTCGTCATCAACGCTAAATTCTGCTGCGAGTGATCTGCTGTCAAGTTCGCAGTGCTCGACGTTGGCGAAGCAGGAAATGTAACTCAAAGGATCTTCGCTGCATTGCGATAACACAATGCCAAACACGTCCCTGGTTGAGTGGAAAATTTCAACCGCTCCCACTGACTGAAAAGAGCATCAGAACTGTCAAAAATATTGTACAGAAGAGTTTTCCATTTAGTAGGCTTATATAGAAACCACAATTTGCATAGTTTAAAAGACACCTGCAAAAAGATTCAATAAGTTTGAAATAGAAAAGAGCTACTACAGTGAGTAAAACTGTGCCCTAAGCTGAACCAAATGTTATTATGTTGTCCTCGTTGGTACGATTTTCTTCATAAAAATTCCACGAAATTGGAAGGCAGCCGTCCTCGATCTTCAAACGACACATGGGAAAATTTCATGATTTGCCGTTTACATATGAGGGGCTTAGAATGAAAGAGATGTAAGTGACTTGATCGATTTCTCTTCATTGACTTTCTCTTTTGATCATTAACTGCAAACACATTCGCAGCTTATTTGACTATGTGAAAGATAGGTCAGAGCCTCATCTATCGGATTCTATAGCAAAACCAAATTGGAACGTTTTTGTGCGCTGAATTATTCACAAAAGAAAAAGTTGATGAAGTGAAATCGATCAAGTCGCTTACACCCCTTTCATTCTAAGCCCCTCATATGTAACTAATTAAAGATCAAATGACGGACCATCGAACGTTGAGTTAGCTCACAGACCGATACGACCGATACCGATATCAAAAACATTACTCCGATTTGGATTTGAAAATCGTTGTCACGATGTCACCAGGCTGCTGAGCTGTATCTCTGTCAGATCGCGCCCATTATCAAAAACATGCATATTTGGCGTTGATGGAAGTCGTAAAATTCGACCGAGCTATTGAAGAAGCGTTCGGAATAGTGGATTTGGAAGACACCCTAGTCATAGTCACGGCTGATCATTTATTTATGATGACCTTCATTGTTATCCGAAGAGGAGAAATAATATCTTAGGATTCGGGGACCGACCAGAAAAATGTGATCATCACCAACGCCAATGGACCCAATTTCAAAGCACAACGGGACAATGGCAACTTGGAAAAACCTCTGCGTGATGATGTTTGTGTCTCAATATGGATTAATCGGCCATAAACATGACGGAGAGAATATCGTTGGATTTGTCCCGGGTCTGGCTCCGAGCTGATTAGGGATACTTTCGAGCATAACCATATCTGTTATGTGATAGGCTATGCAGACTATGTATTGTAACGATGTCACCAATATGATTTCTCAACTGTTTATAAGTATGTGTTGGTTACAAATTAATACTTCAGTTTCTAGTCTACTACAGAGTCTGAAAAGACCCGGGATTTTCAATGGAAACAATCGTTTTTTGAGCAAAGCTATTTTTATTCCTCAACATAGTTTCCTTCGAGGACAATACACTTGGTATAGCGAGTTTCCAACATTTCGATTCCCTCTCTGTTGTACGAATCGTCTAAGTCTCCGAAATATACCTCAGTGCCACTCTGCAGACTGCCTATTGGACTCAGGAGACTGGTAATGGATCCACGTTTCATCCATTGTCACAAAACGTCGAAAGGAGTTCACTCGATTACGCTCCAACAAAGCCAAACCGGATGTTGAATATTCAACGCGCCGCTGTTTTTGATCAACGGTCAACAAACGCGGCACCCATCGCGTGGATAGCTTTTTCATGTCCAAAATGTCGTGCAAAATTTTATTTTTTATTTCTAAAATGCATACGGCCTCAGCTAACTCGCTTAACTTCATTTTTTGATCGTTCAAAACGAGTAGATGCACTTGTTTTACGATTTTTGGATTCGTAACCTCTTTTGGCCTTCCAGAGCGAGGTGCATCTGTGGTGCTTGTACGGCCCATTATCTTCTGTGGAACTTTTGCCGTCTCAACGTATGCATTAACTAGCGTCATTTATTAATACTTAGTTGAGATTTCTTAAGCCAAAAACACGCCTTGAATGTATTCCGAGTGGCAAGCTGTAAAATACGCATGACCACAGTGCAAGTCGAAGGAAATTTCTCTGACGAAAAATCCCCCGGCCAGAACGGGAATTGAACCCGAACATCCGGCATAATAATGTGAGAAGCTAACCACTCGCTTCGCTAAACTGTTCTCGAGGGAACAGAAGTGGAATAACATTTCGTCAACCACTACATTGATTGATCAGGAGTTGTTCTCATCAGAAACAATGTTTGATCAAAATACGATACGATTTTCATTTTTTTAGTGGCGCCATCTGTATAAAAATCCCCGGACTTTTCAGCCCATGTAGTAAATCAGTTCATTATTAAGGTTATGCAGATTTATCTGTGAAGCATTGCTTCGTTATAATAGTAAAATAAAATGTTTGGGTACTTAACCAAATATGTCTTAAAACTTAACAAGATTGAGCGCTAATACCTCTTTGCTGACTGAAGATACAAAGTCTACGAATTATGTATGTGACTAATTGACCCCAACAACTGGTTTCAAAGGCTCAAGAACTGCTTTGAAAGCAAACTATTGGCACAAAAATATTATAAATATTCAGCCATGCCATGCCAAAAAGTGCTAGTTTTGTTCTTCATCGCAAATTATTAAACCACTATTTTTTTTTTTTTTTTTTTGTTAGGCCATTCTAGGGTGGTCCGAAAAAAACATTTTTTCGCATTTTTGCCAAAAACTTTCGAAACCACTGAACCAATTTAGATGTTCGACATATCAAATTAAAGCCAATGAGCTGGTCTTTCTTGAAAAAATACTACAGTTGCAGAAATTTTGAATTATGTTTTCGTTATTATTGATTGTATTTGTTTTTTATGGTTTTCATGGTCTCGGGACCAAAGGTGCTATATTTTTTTATATATTTTTTGGAAAGCTGAGGATTTTTCACATAACATATGTCGGAACCAGGGAGGCGTTTTTTTCGTTTTTTAGTTATGATTTTTCAACGTTAACCGATGGTCCGAAAAATCATTTTTCCCTTTTTTCCCAAAAATTACTTTTTTCAAAAATTTATTACTTTTGAACTGCAGGACCGCTTCAGATGATTGATATATCAAAATAAAAAAAAATAACACACTTGCCAATTATTTGGATTATAATCACATACATCCAGTCTAGTCGCATAGAAATATTGAACGAAAACTGAAAACATGTTAACTTTGAAAAATCATAACTTAAAAACAAAAAATAACACCTCTCTGGTATTTGGATATATTATGTGAAAAAACCTCAGCCTTCAGGAAAAAATATGAAAAAATACGGCGCCCTTGGTCCCGAAACTATGTAAGCTATAAAAAACAAATATAATCAATAATTACGAAAACAAAATCCATTTTAATTCAGAGTGTAACATTTTTTCAAACAAGACTAGCTCATTGGCTTTAATTTGATATGGTGATCATTTGAATCGGTCCAGCAGATCAGAAGTTATGATTTTTTGTAGTGGAAAAAATGGGAAAAAAAAGATTTCTCGGTTAACTTTGAAAAATTATAAGTCAAAAACGAAAAAAAAGCCTCCCTGGTTTCGACATATGTTATCTGAAATACTATCAGCTTTCCAGAACAACTATAAAAAAAGATAGCACCTTGGATCCCGAGACCATGAAAACTGTAAAAAACAAATACAATCAATAATAACGAGAACATAATTCAAATTTTCTGCAACTGTAGTATTTTTCCAAGATTGGCCTTAATTTGATATGTCGAACATCTGAATTGGTCCAGTGGTTCGAAAGTTATGAATTTTTGAAAAAAGTCTTCTTTGGGAAAAATGCGGAAAATGGATTTTTCGAACCACCCTAAAATGGAAATGGTCACCCTAACAAAAAAAATACGGGTCTAATAATTTGCGATGAAGAATAAAACTACCACTTTTGATGAAAATCTGAGAACCACTATATCGGTTTGGCATGGAATTAGTACCTGCTTGAAAATGTTTCTCAGTCATAATTGGTCAGCAACTGATGCATGATACATCAGATAACAGCAAAAATACTATAATCATTGTGCTCGTCATGACCAACCACAGCCAGTTTCTACTTTGCTACCGTGTTGAACGGTTATGCAAAATCGTTGGCTTATGGATGCTTTCTAAGAATACTGTACAATGAAGTTTATGGCAGAAGTAAATTGGAAATGAAAAAAAGTAATTTACTTCTTCAGTATAAATAATATTTGATTTATAATTAATTTTCATTTTTAAATAATTGTTTCCGCAAAAGAATATGATTTCGCATACATTTGAACAGACCGCAAGACGATTCCCTAATGCAGACGACAAATCGAATTTAATATATTTTCCTGTGTAAATGATAATTCCATACTTATTCTAATCACAAACACATTCACAAGAAGAATTTTCAAAATTTCAAAATTTATTCATTCATTGAGAATTGTTTCAAATGCAACTTTGAACAAATGTGTACTCAGTCAACGGTAGTCCTGCGTCTACCTTGCGGTTGTATCACAGATATAACCCACCTTTATTTTCAGGATCGTTTTCCAGGAATTGGCTCCTATTCAAGGCTCCAACCCGATGTAAAAAACAACACGAAGCTCTATGTTGACAATGTTTTGAATGCCCATGAAAACAAGGACGAACCATACTGCTTCGAGTAAATCTCTACATCATCACATCAATCAGAAGCTGCTCTGGACTAGTGAAGAGAACATTGTTCGGATTTCATTCCATCGAACGGATGGTCAGCTTTTTCATTGGATTTGAATCCAAAAACAAACTGTTGGCCAGCTACGAAGGATAGAAATTTCTCCATCGAACTGTAACTGGCGATGAAAAGTGAATTTATTTTGATGTATTGAAGTAAGTGCAGGTCATCAACAATATAATACGGACGGAGGAACATGGAGAAACATTTTTGACATTCACAGTTCACTGCAGCAATGGGAAAATTATTTAGCTAGTGATGGCCATCGCTTTATATTAAGATGTGGGGTTGATATTTTATACATGAGTGTTTTCTATAACAAAACCATTTGTTTGAAATTTCATTCCGGGGAGCTATACTGTTTTCCGTTTGTGATAACAGTATTCAAAAAAAGATTACAATCACTTTCGATAGTGCCAGCGCGAGTGCAAGAAGATGTTTACAGCACGAAGTAGATTCACTTAGAGTATGGAACAAATGTCAATAAAGCGAGCCAAAGTTCTTCTTCTTGAATGGCGTGAACGTTCCCTGTGGAACTTTTGCCGTCTCAACGTATTCATTAACTAGCGTCGTTCATTAATACTTGGTTGAGATTTCTATGCCGAATAACACGCCTTGAATGTACTCTAGAGTGGCAAGCTCTAGAATACGCGTGACCACAGTGCAAGCCGGAAGAATTTTCTTTGAAGAAAAATCTCCCAACCAGACCGGGAATCGAACCCGAACACCCGGCATGATAGTGTGGGACGCTAACCACTCGGCCACGGGTGCCAAAGTTAACCCAGCATTCGAATGATACAACGAAAAAAGCACCTAACTTTAGCTACATCTGGCGAAGGTGGTCGATACCAATCGATGCGTCTTTCCAATCCCGTTTTCGTTTCTCGCATTGCAGCTGCAGAAATAGAGGTGAGAAAATCTCACTGGAAACCCCGTGAGACGTAACGGTAGTTGAATATCTAGTTCAACCATAAAATAACAAAAATACGCAAATCGGTCAAAGTCGGAGTTAAAATGGGATAGGGAAAAATTGAACGCGCGCACGCGTGGGAGAGAACCGGCTTACCTTTGGCACTTTCTTTTATGCACATTCCTTCATATCCGTTAGGGGTAACTGATAGCAACGCATTAATCGTTGTTATGGATCTTAACGAAAGCGATCACTCCTGGTTATTTTGATAATTTGTCTACTCCGCCCAATAGAAGCCACGATCGCCAGACGCCGAGTCGGCGCGGATCGCAGTGAAAATAACGAGTGAACCCGCATATCAAATAGTAATAGTGACGGTGCGAAAATGACAGCATCTGATCCCCACCGGCGGAACGCGTTTATGGTGGCTCTGTTGGCAAGATATAGCAACACTATTAACACTACACCACCACTCAATTGACACAGTATTGGTAGTGGATAAAGCTCAGACGATCTCTTTGGATTAGCGCTGTGCGCGTGATCATCCTACACAAGCAATCAGTATTTTTCCTCTTCCGTTGCACCCCATTGCTTCCAAAGTAGTGGCCACATACAAACATATACAAACACGCAGCTGATGCGCCGCTGGATGCATTGTTGCTCGGCGAGTACTTAAAATCAAATTTATTTGATAGCAACTCATTAAAATGCTGATGCAGTGATCGATATAGCATTTTATAGGAGGAACATGCCTCTGTTGTACTTTTTGCATTATTCAGCCGGAGTTGTTGGAGTGGCAATCGCACTTAGAATGTTCTCCAGCGTCTGAATATCTGAGGGAGGTAAACTGTACTACAGTGGCCGAAGACATTAGCTCCGTGCGCGTGACCGTAACGTACAACATTGATATACATTTTACCGATAGTTTGCATCCAATATTTACACATTCTGCCACAGCCGAGGCCACAGCCGTAACGCAATGGTTGTGACGCGCAGGCATGCGGTTTCCATAAAGATGATTCATTTGAGCTTCGCGAATCGGATCGACCGATGAAAATGACCAATGGTTTTTCTGGAGCGAGTCGAACGCTTCTTGTAATGATGCGTACGATCAACAGTCTCGGTAAAAGTCGATGTGGACAAAACAAATAACAAGGATTCTGTTTGATTCTCAGGAGCTCTGAGAATATGTGTGTGTTTTGATGTTTTAGGTTCCGTGAACTATTTTCTCCGGCTCGCAATGGAAAGTGAATGGAAAGATTTCAGATTTCCGTATTGTGAGATAATTTGCGTCGTTTCATGCATGAAGGTTATAATTCCGGCTCTGCTGAAAGAATGAATTTGTTTCTATTCAATTATTGTTTCTCCATATTTCTCGACTGTATTTGATTAGATCACCTCCTGAATTATTCCGGATACGTTTAATATATGTTATTCTTTTTTTATATTCAAAAAACTAGAAGTGGGTTATATATGTGATATAACCGCATGGTAGACGTAGGACTACCGCTAGCTTGGTAATCATTAGTTTGAAGTTGCATCTAAATAGATTTTCAATGATTTTCAATAAATGAATATTTAGATAGATTGCTGAAAGTATTTTCTTGTTAGTGTGTGAGTGGATGAGTATGGAAGTATGGAATTATTTCTACATGGCTACACATAAAAAAATTCAACTCTTTTGAACTCGTTGGTGGTCCCGAAAAGAACCGATGGGTTTACATGGCATATCTGCTAAGACGGTTTCCCCAGGCGATCACAACTAAATGAATTTCCGAGCGGACGCCAGCTTATATACAGATTTTTGTGATTCCAATAGCCTGTGTTCAAAGCTATTTTTATGGTATTCAAACATGTTTCATGGTCAGTAATTAATAAGCATATTGTGTGCCCATGAGCGTCCACGGGATAATCAGAGACCGCCCAAAGCAGAGCGGTGACTCGTTGCTGAGAAGATGGTGAATAATGTGCCGAGTGCCCGACCCATTTGTTCGCTAAATTGACGATGCCCCTGTTGCCAGAACTAGGCATGTCACAGACATATAACTCTTGACTATTTTATTTCTCGATTGAAGTGATTATCATACCACTCCGTTCAGCTGGCAGAGAGATACTAACGTTCCAAAACTTGCACTCAAAGTATAAAGCTCTCGTTTACGAAGCTTTGAAGTTACCGGGACAGAAATGAAACTCGTAGTCCTACGCCAAAACAGAAAATTTATGTATAAAAAACAATTAATAAAATATTTTGTTCGATTCGATTCCATAGGAGAAGGCAGTCCTAATCCGACCCCTACCGGAATTCGGAATTGTCTACCGAATTTTAATAGGTGTCTTCTGCTCCCTTCATTCTAGCGTTTTAGCGCCGTTTTGTGTTTTCAATGCTTTAAGAAGGGAAATGTAGATTTTTGACCTGTGCGGAATTTTCTTTTAGATGTCGAAAAATAATAATACTCAGCAATTTCGATGGCTTTTTTCTGCTCACCAAATCAAGCTATATAAATCGAATTCATCTGTTATCAGTTATCCGTTATTTGAGAAAACGGTCGGGGCGCTCCTAAATCGACATCAGAAAGGTGGTTCTAAACCGACCTTCTGTTTTTACTTCGTAGTTCTTCAGCACGTTTACTCAGACGTTTAATCATTGATGGCTCGCACAGTCCAGGTGTTATACGTTGAGCGTTGAGCGTTGAGCGTCGAGTGTTTAGCGTTTAGCGTTTAGCTTTTAGCGTTGAGCGTTGAGCGTTTAGCATTTAGCGTTTGTCGTTTAGCGTTTAGCATTCAGCGTTTGGCGTTCAGTGTTTAGCGCTTGGCGTTTATCTTTTGGCGTTTAGTGTTTAGCGCTTATCGTTTAGCATTTAGTGTTTAGCGTTTAGTGTTTAGCCTTTAGCCTTTAGCGTTCAGCGTTTGGCATTTAACGTTTAGCGTTTAGTGTTGGGCGTTGAGCGTTTAGCATTTAGCGTTTAGCATCTATCGTTTAGTATTTAGCGTTTAGCATTTACCGTTTAGTATTCAGCATTTGCCGTTTAGCGTTTAGCAATCAACGTTTAGCATTTAGCAATCAACGTTTAGCATTTAGAGTTTGGCATTCAGTGTTTAGCGTTTAGCGTTGAGCGTCACATTTGTTTCCATTTTCATTACATTACATTACAGTCTCCATCCTCTTTTTCAAAATGGCAGCAGAATCAGGTTTACCATATCTACAGAATAAACTATATTTATACAAGTGTTTCAGACTTTTTGAAACCAAGAATTTGTAGTTACAGATTACATATTTTTTGGTTTTCATACAGATTTACAGATTTTTCAATATAACGATCTAATGGCTTGTTATGGCTTGAATTCAATATTTTTTTTGACGTGGGACTACGTCTAACCGGTATATATGGGGGGGGGGGGTAAAATGAAAACCTAAACACAAAACATGCTGGAAAAAATGAAAGATTTCGAATGCTCATAACTCGAACATTAGTTACTGGATCGAAAAGATGTTTGCATCAATTGATAGGGAAGATTTCTACGCATCTGTCGCAATTAATGAAATGTTATTTTTCATTAGATAAACAATTGAATGACTGTCAAATGTTAAGCGTTATCCAAACGCCCTAACTGCCTCGTTTTGATTGGCCCGATTTACGGTTTCCCCAACACAGCCATTCAAACCAAGCAGCCTGGGGGAAATCGGCATTGCAAATGCATGAAAGTAGGGGACTTTTGTTCTCACCGAAATGTGTTCCCTAACACAGACTTCAAAACCAAGCAGAGTTGCAGTTCCCACCGAAATATGTTCACTAACACATTTTTTTTGTACTAAATTTATTTTCAAATGGCTCAGTCACACTAAGTAACAATGAGCCGTGTTTATGAATAGGGGAAAGCCTCTGTGAGTAAAACAATGTCAATGTTCTTTCTCAAAAAGGCATAAAAACCCTATTATCTTTTCGAAAAATGTTACGATATAGATAATGACAAAATTCACAATATAATATCACAGACTTGTTTAAGCTTCTTGTTGCAGAGATGACCATTTCCTTGGAACTAGCTATCTCCTTGGGACTAGGGAAGGAATGAAAATCTGCTCACTTTTCGAATTCCGAGGAAAAAGTTGAAATAGAGAAATGGAAACGTTAATAATAAAAATCAAAACAATAAAGGAAAAATAAACATATATGTTCATATTTGAAAGTGAATGGATTTGAGAAAATCATAAATTAAAGAAATAGCATCGATATCACGAGTAGCTAGAGCGTCGCGAATCGAAAAATTAGGTGACATTCCCTTATTGCGAAAGGAATTGAAGAAAATTGAAGGAATGGTCTGGAAACCAGATAGATGGACTATCCAAAGTCATAAATTCATGATATAGAGACATTTGCCTAGATCGAACGCCTGAGTTCAACATTTCTTCAAAGTTTGCTATCACTTTCGGATTAAGTGTTTCACAGCGTATTAAAAAACGGAATGATAACTCGAAAAAACGTACGGGAAGAGGAAGTATGCCAGCTAGATTTTCTAGGCTCATTGTATGTGTTTACTGCATACATCCTAGAGCAATACGCAAACAGCGATATTGAATCCATTCCAACGATACATCATTCATTTTTTTCAAAATTAACGAGGTACGCAAACGAACGAAACAAGTGAGGATTCCGAGTAGTGTATCAAAAAAGGAAAAAGACAACCTAGATGAGATCCTCAAGAAACATGAATACGTGAATAAGTTGGTATTTCTAAGGAACCGAGATTATTCCCTATAGTTCCCTAAAAGTTTAAAATCGCAAGAGATAGTGACAGTTTCGTGGTAATAACAACTGTCAAACTTGAAACCTTGGTTGAGTCATATACCGTTTCAGCAAATTTGTGAATCGATGCAGTTGAATAAAAGTATTTAGAAATCAAAACATCAACTTCCTCAGGGTCTTTGAACCGAAATCAATCACAGGTACACATTTCTGGATAAATATAACTTCACGAGAAAACTTATTATGTTTGACATGAACGAGTGATTGAACTTTGTATGCTTAGAGAGCTATACTGTTACGAACACCACATGAATGATAATTAAACCCTATGCGGGTAGAACAATAAGACCATACAATGTTTGCCCGACAGATTCCAGTCGATACCAGATCCCATCGTTTTTATATCAGGCGTCATAGAAAACATTTGAATTGACAACCAGACAGACACTGAATGACCCTGACAGTTCCCTAGAAGGAAGCGACCGCTACTCGTCACAAACTATTGTACATGTCCAAGGGAATCGAATCCTCTCGTAATGGCGTGTTACGACGCGTTGTTGTGTTGCTGGTGTCGATATTAACGCCTAGAGATACAATATCTCTCTCCTTCCCAGCCCAGAATGTGTGTATGTGTGTGTGTGCACCGACTAATCCACCCACCCCGGCTCACTACACCACAATGCACAATTATCGTTAAAATTCAATCCGCGTGCTCGTGGAGAACTGCATTTCAGCTGGGAACGAACGAAGACATGAAACTGCGCCACCGCAATCGTATCTGAATGTGATGTGTAGTGGGGGAGGACCAAAAAACAGAGTAAAGATTATTTTATTTGGCATAAATTAGTGGGTGAATGTTATTGTACACACCTATCGCTCGGGTACATTTCACAGTTCGATTCCGCCGTGAAGTCAATTCAGCCAAATTGTGTGAGATCTGTAACTACGAATCTTCGCTCCATACACCACACAACGCTTTGCATACGGGTACAATCGGTCGGAAAGTGAGAAGATTAAAACGTTCGACACTGGAGCAAACTGGGAGTGGTTGCGGGGGCTGGAAGCGATACGATAGCCGACGAGGTGTTAAGCATTTTTCTTCGCATCATTTCCATTACTATTGATGGGTAGTGGCGAGATCTTCCTGCTGTTCGGCTGTTGAAGAGGCGCTTCACCAGCAGGGCGCGGATAGAGCGCTGTTTGCTCGAAGCCGTGGGGCATCGCATCGGAAAGTGTATGCCGCATTTTTATGTAAATTTGATTTACTCTTGTGGTTGAGTGCTTGTTTTACGTATGGATGTAAAAAAAAGAGCGAGAATGCGAGTTATTATGATTGTCGAGTCGAGGAAATGCCAATGCTGTTACCATGTACAACATGACCATGCACATGTGTTCTAAATAATCTATTTCTGAGAAAGAAAATATGATTTAACTATTTCCAGTATTTGAAAATTTGAGAGCGAAAAACAAATTAAATTTTGAGCGAAAAAAGGTTGTATTCAGATAACAAATATCATATGGTTTCATTATTATTTCCACGGCTGATGAACCACCGGAGAATAAAATGAGTCATAAACAGGAAAACCATAGCATAAATATTGTCAGTATTATTATACGCCCTATCCACTCGAAAACTGTGGTCAAACCGCAACATATGACACAAAGCTGCAGCATGGAGATGACAGCAGATTATTCGTATGGCAGGACCACCGGTGGAAGCTTGATGCGTCACCTCATTCTAGCCCGGTAGACAAGAAGTGGAGTACAAGATGGTTATACATACAGGAGGTACGCAAAATAAGAAGGATAGGCGAAATTTTGGTCATATTTTATGTGCTGTAACTTTACTGAATATCATCCCCTTTGAATTCTTCTTGCATCATAGTAATGGGAATTCAATACAGTTTTGTTATGTAGTGTCATTGAAAATCTATCTATCTTTTAGGAATCACCCAAATAGAAGTATCATTTCCGAAGCAAATAACATGGAAACATCCAGAACTAGTCCATAATCAACTTATGGTCATTTTTCTGGTACGAATTCTAAGAAAGGGTGTTGAAGAAAGCCAATTCTATCAATCAATTTGATTGTCAGCCTTCAACTGAAGCCTGTTATATCCATTACACAATTCTCACGTGATCGCAATCGAGAAAATTATTTGGCGATTGAGTGTATGATGGAGCGTCGCATCGAATCGAGTCATCTGTGGATTGACTTAGACCTTCTTTATGCCAGAGACCCCTTTTCCAGAATTAAATTATATCTTCGACGCCTATACCCAAAATTATTTTTAAAATTTTATCGTTATCTCATTGATACAATTTTCGCATTGACAAATAAACATAAAATTCACAATTCACACAACTTATACAGAATCTCGAAAATTTCAAAGCTTTAGAAGTACGTGTTAGAGACACACTTTTCGTCTACACAAATTGTATAAAAGCACCCGCAACTTGCATTTATTTGAAATGCCTTTCCTTTTTTTGTATTATAGAGGCTTTAAACTTTTTCAATTCATCCGT
Organism: Toxorhynchites rutilus septentrionalis; assembly: GCF_029784135.1. Taxonomy (NCBI): domain Eukaryota; kingdom Metazoa; phylum Arthropoda; class Insecta; order Diptera; family Culicidae; genus Toxorhynchites; species Toxorhynchites rutilus. Next base: position 317,723,396 of record NC_073745.1, on the reverse strand, counting down.
TTCTAGCCTTGAAAATGGCCCTTGTGAAAAACTCAGTCTAAACTCCTCTCCATGTCTTGTGAAAGACAATTCATTCCTGCTCGACACTCGCCGGTGTTAAACGATGTTCACTCTACAATCACCAAACGGGAAGTGAAGTGTAATTGCAATGCTGATTTCACCAGGCTCCTTGGTTTGGAAGTCTGTGTTGGGGAACCCGTAATACGCTATTACTCTGGCTGCTCGTTTTGGTCAGTACAATTCGAGGATCACAAATCGGACCAATCAAAACGTGGGATTTAGCGCATGTAGATATTGCTTGATATTTCACAATTATTCAATTGTTTATCTCAAGAAAAAATAAAATGTTATTCATTGCGTAGAAAAATATACTATCAACCGATGCAAACCTCTTTCATGTTCAGTGTGTATATTCTCATTTTACCCCCCATGTATTTCTGTTAGACATAGTCCTACTTAAAAAAGTTGTAAACGTGTAAGTAATAAGTAACCACTATTTCATGAATTTTACTGGTTGATCCGTATTGTTACTGACCAATGTACAATGGTCCAGGAGATGCGTTTAAGTGGAAATAAGCATTTAGAGTTCGACAGTTATTTTCTAGATAAAAACTGTCTTAGACAAAGTTGTTACATATGATAGAGCGCTCATTTTCATGTTATCAAAAATAGGGTGACCAACATTGTCAATGAACTAAAAAATATAACTTTTTTATCTTTATAGATAGAAGTAAACATCGTTGTAGAACAAAGTCTTTTTTATCTCATGAAATAACCGATATAGCACTTTTTTCCATGTTGCGTTAGGGTCACCATAAAAAAAATGTTTTTTTGCCCTAACTTTTATATTTCTACGTACAAACTGTCTTCAAAAGACTTTTAGACTGCCATTCTTTCTGGGGCAAGCATAAAAAATGTTTGTTGACGGAATTTGAAAGAACAAATTTCACTCTATATAATATAAGATTTTCAAGGATGTAATTTTTTGTATTTCAGTAAATTAAAATTGAGAATTCATGAGTTTTTGGGTGAAACCCCATTAATAACATTGAGCAGGATTAAGCTATTGACAAATTCTGCATAGCAAAATGTTGGTATTGATAAGCTCTAAAAGTCGTACGAAGACAATTTTGATGTAGAATTTTAAATATAAAAGTTAAAGTAAAAAAACCTTTTTTTGATGGTTACCCTAATGCAACTAAGTTAAAAAGCAACTTTGTGGGAGCTATTTATTCTTCAGACAAAAACTATTTTCGACAAAATTGGTACATATGATAGGGAGCTCATTTTCATGCTCTAAAAGTCGTACGAAGACAATTTTGATGTAGAATTTTAAATATAAAAGTTAAAGTAAAAAAACCTTTTTTTGATGGTTACCCTAATGCAACTAAGTTAAAAAGCAACTTTGTGGGAGCTATTTATTCTTCAGACAAAAACTATTTTCGACAAAATTGGTACATATGATAGGGAGCTCATTTTCATGTCATCAAAAATAGGGTGACCAAAATTTTCGATGAAATAAAAAATCTAAATTGCATTAGGGTGACCATGAAAAAGCGGGTTTTTTTGCTCTAACTTTTATAGTTCAAATTGTACATCAAAACTGTCTTCGTACGACTTTTAGAGCTTATCAATACCAACATTTTGCGAAGCAGAATTTGTCAATAGCTTAATCCTGCTCAAAGTTATTAATGGGTTTTCACCCAAAACAAATACAAAAAATAACATCCTTGAAAATCATATATTATATAAAGTGAAATTTGTTCTTTCAAGTTCCGTCAACAAACATTCTTTATGTTTGCCCCAAAAAGAATATAAAGATAAGAAATTTATATTTTTTATTTCCTCGACAATTTTGGTCACACTATTTTTGATAACATAAAAATGATGTAACAACTTTGTCTA
>NC_073745.1:317699935-317720991 GCF_029784135.1 Toxorhynchites rutilus septentrionalis | reverse complement strand
ACATGGACTGTGAATGGTTTAAATTGATGAAAATTAGAAGCATTCCAATTTTTCCCATGCATTTGTTCTGCCCATTTGTGTGCATCATCAATAGGGTCGCGATAAAACAAATAATGAAAGGAATTTTTGCGCTAGTAATTATGATATACTTTTTAATGTTAGATTACGTAATTCAGTAAGTGTGCTAAATTCGAATCCAGGTCAAGTTTTTAGGAAATAAAGATAACGTTAATAACTATTTTAGTTGTAAATATATTTTGTCGATTTGTATACCAAATAAATCAAAAATTCTCTTGGATTTGCTTGATATGCTATACATGGACTGTGAATGGTTTAAATTGATGAAAATTAGAAGCATTCCAATTTTTCCCATGCATTTGTTCTGCCCATTTGTGTGCATCATCAATAGGGTCGCGATAAAATAAATAAGGAAAGGAATTTTTGCGCTAGGGTATAAATAGTAGATCTCTGCTGAGGCAATCTTTCAGCCTCTTTCTTCACTCAAAGCAACGAACGTCAATTGTTGTGCTTGTTTTGGGTTTTTTAAGGGCTCCATTTCCCCTCGAGCTGAAGACGCGACCAAATATCTCGCTCGCTGATGCATCTGGCATTGCAATCAACCATGGCAAAGCAGATCTTATCATAGAATTCTGCGCCACATAATAATGTGGGGAATAATCAAGTTGGTTCACCATGAAAATAAATGTCGTTCTGGAAAACGCAAAACCGTCTCCACCAAGGATACGCTAATCTCGAACATAGAGTAGCGATGCAACTCTTTCCGAGAGAATAGTGCAAAATGACGAGAAATGTGTATATATTGAATCGCTACAAGCCACCAGTGTGTGGCTCTGTGTGCTCGCTATGTTGGACGCTTGTTTGGTTCTGGTTGGTTCGCGTTGTGCGAACGATGTCTAGAGGTGCGATTCCACTAAAACAATACTGAAGAACATGTAGCATGTACCGTTTGCGATAAATTCTCAGTGCATTGCATTGATAAAAAGATACAAATTGCGACAGATGATCAGCTTATGTGCTGTTCTCGCAAGGACAAGAACGAATCATGAATTAACCATCCTCAATTGTTCCTATCAAAAACCTTATGAGGGCGACCAAAACATTCTATTAAAGCGTTGTTTCTAAAATTTCGCAGCATTCTAAAAAATATCCGAATGATGAACATTCGAATTGGAAAAAATTATTGTGCAGTCCTATGTCTGTTCAATGGACAATAAAAGTATGTGCAACAGTCCCTTATCTCTCCTTACGTCTCCTCTCCCTGAGATGAACTAGAGAGGTGAGCTAAACTATACTGTTATGGAACAACTCACAACTTTTAGTATAGACGAGGGACCTTATGTAATCCCATAAAAAGGAGCCTAGAGGTGTGAAATCACGCGATAAAGGCGATCAATTTACAGGTCCAAAAGAGAGGATTGAACGAGACACATCTCTCAATTTGCATTTGGTGTGAAAAAATTTTAATCATCAACTGTAAGCAAGCCCCATTGATAGTGACGTGGCAGCCACTTCCATTTTTGGAAAAATACAAACCAATGACTCCACCGGCCCATAAACCGCATCAAACAGAACATTTATTCGGGGTACATTAGCAGTTATTGTTCAGAATCGATGCACAATCAACTGGCTATTTATCACACCAAGTGCAACAACGTTGTTTGTTGACGAATCCATTCACTCCGAGATGAGCTTCGTTGCTAAACACAATAAATTTGTCTAACACATTTTTCACAGAACACATATCTTGAATAAGTGGTTTGTTTTGTTTAGTTTCACGACGTTGTTTAAATTTGACAAACACATCGTAGAAGAGACTGAGGGCATCCTATGAATATCATATGCTGAAAAATAGCAAGACTTTTCCAAGTTTCCAATTTTGCTAATTAAGTCGGTTTTGAGTAACATGAATTAAATATTCGTCTATGAAACCGCTGTCTCCAGTTACTAAACATGTTTGACCTGAATTACTAAAATAATTCCCATGGGTTTTCCAATTCGACAAACTTCAGATTTCAAGGAGTGCTTCACATTTTTTTAATCACATTTTAAAAAATGTGTTCAATTTAAATTTAAATTCAATCCAGATCCAAATCAATATCACCCAAACGACAACGACTCGCCCTCAATATACAGTTTGAAGAATTGATTCGATGAAGTTTGATTCATTCCTACGATGGGACAGCCAGATATTGAATTTCGTGTTAACATGTGTATTGTCACGTAAAGCAACAATAACTCATCGAATCGAATCTACACATCTTTTTACCCGCAACATGAGTGGGTGCTCATTGACGCTATGTTAGTTAGCCCAAAATCGAGGTCGCATCGAAACGAGGCCGATTGGTCTCGGTTTACTCGAACACCAAGCCAACCAGAGGACAAACCGAATGCCGCACCGCAACTGTCTCCGCCGGCAGCGGTCGAGGCGAGAGCCGAACTCCATCTAGGAAGTTGTTATCCCATCAAAATTAATTACAGAGCTGCATGTGTTCGAGTGTGTGTGTGGATGCTGTCAAACTGTTTTAAGATGAGACTAACATGCGAAAGAGGGGGGACACACATCGGTTGTGTTAATTGGAAATCGAGGAACTTCAGAGCCGGCATGAACTCGAACGAAGGAAAGTAAAACCATTCGGTAGAGAAAGAGAGCGTGCAATCCCGGCAGTTTCAGTTGGAAGATTTATGAGATATGAATGTGATACATGAGTCGTTTGGTCGTGCCTCATCACGACAAACTAATAGAGTCATTAAAATAGTTTTGAGGTAAACTAACGAGATGTTGCTTTTTTATGCGGACTGTTTTGGATTCATTTTTGTTACGGGAATCACAATCATAAATTAAAAGTTATAAATTTCAGTCGGGTTTTGAACCATTAATGATCACAACAAAAGAGCGATAACATCGTTATTCAAAATTATTATACCTTCCGTCATAAACCGTTCTCTTTCTCCATGAATCAAAATTATATATTTATCATCTCCTACCTCTCGGTGTACTTCCGCGACTCTTATGCTAAAAAGATTGATTCAGATTGAGACCATCATAAGTCTATCTCATAATAAACTACGTATTAAACCGCTTTCGGGTGATCAAATTCACACACTGCGGCACCTGATGACCTTTTACCACCGGTAATCATTCGGACCTATTCGTCTCATGCTTATTATGTATCGGCACTTCAGCATCCATAATTGCCGCGGAAGCGACTGTTCGAGGTATTGTTATGTGCCGTTTTTGGTTCCACCGAATTCCGGAATGCCGTCAATTTGCCGGCAACGCTGAGCACATCAGCATTTTCCGGATGTCTCCCGGGGTTCCACAAGTGCAACGACCTGTGCTCCTGCACCTGCTCGTGCAAACGAAGATGCGCACATCACGACACTGACCCAGCAGCTGTTGTCGGTTGAAACATGAAAACAGGTATCGATTCGGCTGAGGCAGGTGTGTTTTTTTCTGCGATCGGGGGCAAGTTCAACCAGGGAATGTTGATGGTTGTTGTTTGTTGACTTGCGATTGATAAGATGAGGGCAATGTAAATGATACATCTTTAGAATTCACCATCAAAATTCAACGCAGAACCATCTCATAAATTATTTCAAATGAATGAAATCACTATAAAAGTTTTTTTTTCTCTTTTTCAGGTGAGTCAAATTGCGTATGGAAATCGTCATATAGAGCTACTAAGAAAAATTGTTCCATAATTTTAATCAGAGCAACGGCTCCAGCCGGGTGACGTCTTCAGAGAACCCCCATTGAACTGACAGGAGCCAACATATCGGGTATCCCACTGACATTTTCCCCTTGTTTTCATATGAATTGGGTATCCCACTGACAGTTCTGCTTGAGATTTTGCTAACGATCCTAGCATCAATCATAGCACCCGGCTGAACGGCTCTAAATAACAACAACAATCGAGCGTAGTATTGGAGGTATAACCGAACAAATAAACACTATGTTTAAAAAAAAAAAACAGACATATAATTGTCTGTTTTTTTTTAATTTTCTCTTATTTCTATACACCAATCGCAACTAGTGATGTCCGATTTTTCAAATTAATCGTTTATCAACTTATTGAATTGAATAAAATTGGTTGTATGTTATTCAAAACGATTGACCGCCTCAATACAGTTCATGAATCGATGAATTGTAGAATCATATGTTCAAAAAAACGTTACGGGTAAATGTTTTGGTACACACTGTTATCGACGACCCGGCGCTTTTGTGGAATTCAGGAAAATCAAAAGCTATCATCAATCATTAGCAGGTACAATCCAACGAAAGCTTCCCTGGAATTTCACAGCAAATTTGTAAACGTTTGAATATTGCATGTGTGCGTGACAGCTACTTGAAGCGAGCACGGTGTTGAAGTGCTGTCTCAGTTTCACAGGGCACACCTCAAAATAGGTTTCTCAGTGGTTTATTGTGAGTTTAAGTACGAATTAACTAGAAGATTTCTGAAATAAGTGTATCGGAGTTCAAAGATAATACATTGATTGATAAAATGTATTTCAAACCTACATCCAAGACCTTTGATTTTATCATGCTTCGACAACAGTTTTCTTAATTGTCTCGCTGTCTCCGTTTAAATGTGTTATTTTTGCACAAAAACGAAATACTACATTGTAAAACATAAAATTTAAGAATTGTTATGTCATTGGAGAAGAAAAAATGTTGTCCTGGTAAAAAAATACGGATCTAATTGCTGAAAGCGACAGTTTCTTGAGCCCATTCAAACCCTTTTAAATACAAACACAGCTTAAATACAGCCGAGCAAATCTATTCCTAATTCTAGCCGATACTTCAGGCCGTACATTTAATCTTGGGTATAATCGTATCAACCTGAATCTGCAATAATTTACCACAACACAGAAAAATCTCGTTATAATCATCTGTTAAATATATAAATTTACAAGTATTACGGTTGATCAATACTTTGTTTCTTTTCTGTTTCCACTTTATACTATGTGGGCTGAAAATTCCTGGGATTTTTCAACAGATGGCACCACTAAAAAATGAACAAGATTCAGTTCGAAAGATCCATCTGTCAATAGGTTATGTGCGAATTTTCATGACAATGTTTTTTGATGGTGGAAAACTCCTGAACAATCAATGCAGTGTTTGACGAAATGTTATTACACTTCTGATCCTTCGAGAACAACAGTTTATCGGTGTTTTGGTGAATTTAAAATGGGCCGTACAAGCACTGCAGATGTACCTCGATCTGGAAGGCCAAAAGAGGCTACGAATCCAGAAATTGTAAAACAAGTGCATCGACGCGTTTTGAACTATCGTAAAGTGAAGTTAAGCGAGTTAGCTGAGGCCGTAGGCATTTGAAAAGAACGAGTGGGATATATTTTGCACTACATTTTGGATATGAAAAAGCTACCCGCGCGATGGGTGCCGCGTTTGTTGACCGTCGACCAAGAACAGTGGTGCGTTGATGATTCAATAACCGGTTTGGCGTTTTTGAAGCGTAATCGAGTGAACTTTTTTCGACGATTGGTGACGATGGATGAAACGTGGATCCATTACTACTCTCCTGTGTCCAATAGGCAGTCTGCAGAGTGGCACTGAGGCATATTTCGAAGACTTAGATGTTTCGTACTACAGAAAGGGAATTGGAATGTTGGAAACTCGCTATACCAAGTGTATTGTTCTCGAAGGGCAATACAGCTTTTCTCAAAAAACAATTGTTTTCTTTAAAAATCCCGGGACTTTTCAGTCCATGTAGTATCCATCATGGAATGGAATGATTCGATTTCATTTAGAAAAGCAATTCATTTTTTCACATGCTAAGTTTCAAGTTTTCACTTTAACGGTTTCATGCATGATGTTCAAACTGTTGTAGACCTCCCTAAATATATATATATATATAAATATATATATATATATATATATATATATATATATATATATATATGATTTTTTTTTCTGTTTCGTCTTTCAGCACACTTTTTTTGACAGATCACGTGTAATTCATGCCATGTGTCAAAATGGAAGTTGTGTAGATTCCATTACCATTTCATTATGGAAAGCCTTACAAACGAACAACGCCTACAAATCATTTCATTTTATTACCAAAATCAATTCTTTGATGATTTTAAAGTGTTTCTTTGTTTTAACGGATGGCTGTATTTAGCGATGAAGCACATTTTTGGCTGATCGGATACGTTAATAAGCAAAATTGCCGTATTTGGTCCGATGAGAGCTGAGAATGCATCTCGAAAAATGTTCTGTTTGGTGCGGTTTGTGGTCCGGAGGAATCGTTGACCCGTACTTCTTTAAAAAAAAATGATGATGAGAACAACGTTACTATCCACGCACAATGGACCAGGGAACGAACTTAGGTGAGCTGACCATGGAAAAAAACCGTTTTTTCATGATGATCCTAACACAACATAGAAAAAAAGCGATAAATGAGTTATATGTTCACCTATGTTTACCTCTATCTATAAAGATAAGAAGGTAGATTTCTGATTTCATCTGAAATTTTAGTCACTCTATTTTTGATAACATGAAAATGAACGCGTCATTTTGTTTAGAGAAGAACGGTCTTCAACAAAATTGTTTTTAGATCAAGATATTGACAAGTTCGGCATCGGAAAATACTTATTTTGATAAACTCTTAATGCCATCCAAAGACAATTTACATGTAGAATTTGAAATATATAAAAAGATGAAAAGATGAAAAACCCGTTATGCAACATGACTCAACAGTCATTCGTACGTACATTGTACCGTACACGAAAATTACTCATACATATAAAATAGCGTGCAGTGTTGTGTTCAGAAACACTGACAAATTCGTGAATTTTGTTGATATAAACCCATTTTTCTGTATGTTTTTTCTTCGCAAAATTAACTCGGAGACAAAGTCAGGTTGAATGAAGAGGTAGATTGGTATTCATTAGAAACGTCAATTAGAATAACCATTTGCTAGAATAGTTCATCAGTGATCCTCGCTATTAAAGCTCGTCAATTAATTTCTAGACAATTCAAGGCACGTTGACGGCGAATGCCGAAGTCGTTTCAGTTGAAGCGAAGCTACTGACAGGAGAGTCGATTTTCATTTTCCATCTTCGAGAATTTCGAGAGCCCCACATTGCGCGAAATTGAACTTCACGTATAGGTCATCTAAAACGTAGTCGTGTCCAACATTTGCATGAATTAATCTTTAAAAATTAAATGGCAAGGATTGATTTTGAACCCCCAATAATATATTTAATATTTTTAACAAATGACCTGTTTTATTTCTGTAAATTAGAAATCAATCGATTGGAAAACCACCTTCCTGATACTTGTTGAGGCACACAGTTTACTTTGGATATACAGCGGTCTACTTATGCCACATGTTCTGCGTACTATCGTGGCTCAGTGCTGACAGGTTCTTCCGGTTCCGCGAGGCCGTAGAATTTGCAAAACTGACATCAAATACCAAACCAGCAGAACGTTATACGTTAAAACGTAAAACCGTGAAATAGAACGTTTTCGGTGTGACTCTTATTTCGCTCCTGTCCTAACGTTTTTTTTCCACCACTATAAATTGATCAGTAAAAGTGTTTAGATTGTTATCACAACGTGAAATAAAGGACAACGAATGCGTTTGCGTATTTTCCTACCGTTTGCCCGAGTTCAGTTCTTTTCAGAACTAGTTCCCAAAGAAAAAAAACTACTGGGAATTTCGAGTTCAGTTTTTTCTAGTTTCAAAAAATATATATCTCAATAACGGAAATATATACGTTCTTGATGTTTTATATGTTACTAGCTGACCCGGCAAACTTCGTCTTGTCGAAAATGGATTTTTTGTTATCTTTAAATCCAAACATTCACGTTTTCTTACTAGGCGAAAGTTTATGGGTTCAATCGCAGAACTGTTCATTGATTGATCTTCTAACCTACCCTTTAAAATTACCTTTTACTATAAAATTTTTAGTACTTCAATCAAAAATCAGATTATTTTCAGACACAATTCCATTCCAAGATTTTTTAACCACTTGCAAATAACATGTTTCTCCGTTACATTGAATAAATGTTTGATACAGAAAATATGATAGAATAAAGACAGCCCTAAATCGGACAATTCCTTTCTCGAGTTTTTCTATTATCAACACATTCGGCGATCCATTTTTATTTATATAGATAGAAGAAGATATGGGAGTGCGTCTTATCACATTGAAATCCATTTCCATTTTCAAACAAAGTTCAATTTCGTTAGCACAAACATCAAATGGACTAACAACTCTTGTCACTACGTAATTGTACAACACATTTCAATTTTCCGAATTTTCCCATTTTCTTCAGAGTTTTCCGAAAATTTTCAATTGTCATGTTTGGTTGGAGTATGTTTGGTTTAAATATTTGTAATATTTTTATGGAACCCCCTCTCCATTCCAGAGGAGGAAGTGGTGTCATACCATCATAGAAACATTTCTCGTACCCAAAAACCCTCACATCTCAAATTAGGCTCCATTTGCTTGATGAGCTCTCGGGTTATGCTGAACTTTATGTTTCACTTGTATGGCAGCTCCCTTCCCCTTAGAGAGGGGCCAATGCAAATCTAAGATGGCGGCTACTACAAAATGGCGGATTTTCTCAGAACCCCATCAATATGGGTATCAAATGAAAGGGCTTGACTAGTAGAACACAGTTATTCATGAAAAATTCAAATCCAAAATGGCCACCACCACAAGATGGCGCCATATATATTTTATTCACAACCCCATCAATATAGGTATCGCATGAAAGGGCTTGACTGATAGAATGCAGCTATTTATGAAAAATGCAAATCCAAGATGGCGGCTATATTTTTTTTTCCACAACCCCATCAATATGGATATTAAATGAAAGGGTTTGACTAGTAGAATACAGTAGATCATGAAAAATCCAAATTCAAGATGACCGCAGTTCCCAAATAAACATTTATTTTTCAATGGTTCCATTCAGCTTGCCCTTGCCAGACGGCCAAATTGAACTTTTCAAGATCATGGAATACGCAGTTTTATAATGACAGTAGAATTAAATGTATGTTTCAAATTTCAAATCAATTAGTCAATAGGAACGAGATCAATTTTCTATTAATGTGGGACAACCCTACATTCAAAACATACACAGAAACAGGTCAAGCTGAACGAAACCAATTGAGAAATAATTAGTTGTTTGGGGACTGCGGCCATCTTGGAATTGGATTTCACATTATCTGGAATTGGATTTTACATCATCTGCAAGCCCTTTCATTTCATACCCATAACCTAACGATTGTCTTCGTTTTTCATAAATTCGTTAGTCATTCCATCAAAACAATTCATGTGACAAGATATGATGTAAAGATCTCGTCATTGGTTTTTTCGGTAAAATGTTGCTGCTTGAATCGATAAACTAACTCATTAGTTATTTTTCACACCTGTTATCATTAACATCTCTACGTAAATTATACCCCTCGAAGTAATTACCACAACGAAGCAAAACAACATTGAAGATTATCAATACACAATAACAAAGACGAAGACGAGGAAAAAGCACACAACGAACTCAACAACAAGAACCGAATGGTGGTGACCGCTGGTGATAACCTAGACCAAAATAAATACCATCGCAGGGCGCATGGACTAGATACCGCAACCCGCGCAAATCGCGATCATCCTAAAGTACTGTCTTTCCATTGTTAAGTGGATTCGACGTCAAAATTTCACAAATCTTGACACCTGGCACTTGAAGATACGCCGAAGAGTCCCCACTGTCGTATAGTAGCGATCAATTATATTGTCTTCCGAGTACAAATCGTGCTGACAATACAGTTGTTATCGGTTCGTACGTGAGATGTGGTGCACTAGATTCGATGGTATCCTGTTTCGGCCATCGATGAACAAAGAGCTGCACCCACTCTAGATGGCGGCGCTTGGTGATTTCAACAATGTATAAGACCACAGCCATTACTGTTTGCGTCAGAATTGGTAGGGTACGTAGAACTAAAATATTTGGTGGTGAAAATGCAACAATTTACATGGCATTATTGTGAAACATTATTTGAGATAGTTTTCAACCAAACTAATATTTGTTTTCCTTCCTACTAAGTCACACCCTGTCCCGTTGCAGTAGCTTCCAAGCTTATACAGAATGAATTAATCTTTTTTTTTTATCTTCCGTAAACGATGCACACGAGAAGGTTTTCCTTATCTTATCGGAATTGCTCCGTATATCTGATAACCATGAACCAACACGCACCCAACGCTGCAATGAAACTCCGCACATTTTACCAGCGCTGGACTTTATCGAGTCAGACGGGTTCGCAAACACTTAAAATCGGTTATAGTGCACACATATCTGACGGTAATTGATGCATTCTTTGTTCGATCGAAAACTTTTAAACTAAACGGGGCCAAACAGTTGGCGACTGGCTTCGAAATTTATTTTGCATTCCCTAGGAGTACACGCCTGATCCCTTGTGAGTGTGTTCCACGCAATGGGGCGGGGACGTGAAGTGCCGCACACAAATTCATTATTATTCAGAGGTCATCATTGGTAAACGATAAAAAAAAAATCGATTCTGTGCAATCTACGCAATAAATAGTATTCTGGCCGATGGCTATCAGTTAGTGAATATTATGGGGGCTGCTGACGTATTTGGGACCTGGCGCCTGTACATTTGGGTGGTGTTTTATTCATGGATGTTTTTATTGTTCAAGATTTTAATTGTGCTATTAAATTCTTTGTGGACTTTTTAAGGGTTTTTAAATTACGGAAGGTGTTTGTGTGTATCTTTTGATCATTGTGAATTCATGAAACAAGTTGAATTTCTTTTACACTGTAAACGCGATGAACAATGACAACTTTCGATATAGGAGAAGGTGGTCCTGAACCAAGCCCTCTTAGATCTCAGGAATTTTCGCTACCTACCGAGTGGTTAGTGGTGTCTCGAAAACGAATGAATTAAATGATTTGAATGATCCGTCAACGAAGTAAAAGAAAACGAAAGAGAAGAGTTAGTAGTGTCAAATGAGAGGTATCATAGCGTTGACTATCCTTTTCCCTGCTCCTTTCATTCTAGCGTTTTTGTCGCCATTTTATGTTTTCAGTGCTTAAAAAAGAGAGAATATTCACCTACCGGAAAATCAGTCAAATGTTCTTTTAGATGGCGAAAAATGGCGAAACTAGGCAATCTTGATTGTTTATTGTCTGCTCACATAAATAGAATTTACCTGTTACCTGTAGTGCACGGCATGTTGTTATTCGAAATAGGTCGGAAAGGTCCTGAACCGATCTCAATAAAAAGGTCGTAAGCCAAACGCCTTTTTTGCTTCGTAATTATTTAACACGTTGACTCCGGTTCAAATCATTGACTTGCACAAGACTGGCTCAGCTGGTGACGCTCACTGTCACATTTGCTATTAGACGCCTTCAGGGCCATAATTTTTTAACATGTCAAAAAAGAGTCTTCCGATTTAGCTTTTGTCTTCTCCCACTCTTTTTTCACTCATGAGTCACACCGGCCAGCATATAAATACCATCATACTATACATTTCAATGCCAGAGTCGCTAAAAAACAATAATTTCAAAGTTTTGCCAGCCTCCTTAAGCTTTCGCTTCATTATTATGTTTTTCTATTGGGTGAAATTATTTTTTTATCCATGAAATTGGGATGATAGCGCTGAACATCCTTCCGACTAAACTTTGTGTGCTTTTGTAAAAGCCGGGCTGCTTCCCTGAGGATCTCTTCAACCTTCATCGTTAAAATCCGAATCTATCGTCTTGTTTGTGACAGAAAATTTGGTTCCGACTTCAACTTGACAAATCATGAACTACCGGGCGAACTCATCCATGAACGCGCACTTGAATCTTCGAGAGACGTCTTGTTTAAAGTGTGTTTCAGGTAAAATTTGGTTGCTCTTTTTATTCACTGCAGCACCCCTTGTTGTCACATCGAGAAGCTATTGACAGCGTTTTGATCCGGATGGTTTGTAGTGAAAATTTTAGTAGTGAAAATTTTATCAAGATTAAAGGACACATTCAAAAGTTATTGAAGTTCCCGCGAAAGGCGGGAAAAAATTATACACACACGTTGAGAACCCGACGTGGTCAGGAGGAAAGATCTAGAACAAGATCGATTTCATGCCGGATAACACGCCTCGCATGTATCCTGGAGTGGCAAGCATTAGAATACGCGTGACCTCAGTGCAAGAAGAAATTTTTTTGACGAAAAATCCCCCGGCCAGAATGGGAATCGAACCCGAACCCTCAGCTTGATAATGTGGGAAGCTAACAACTTGGCCATGAGAGCACACATAATTTTTCCTTGATGTTCATTCAAAAAAACATACAAAATGACATCCTTCCCTTTTTTGTACGTTATTTCTATGCTGAGAAATTTCCTACTTGATGCGACCAAATTAGAACTGAAACTGGCTTCGATGGCTTCGATCAATTTACATCGTGAGTATGTTAATGTCAATAGATGAGTATTAAATATTTGGTAAGTGATGTTATACAAAACCGGTAAATTGTTCATGTCAAAGGACTGGTGACCTGAATAACAAAGATGACCTCTAGGGTGGCAATGGATGTATGGAAATGTATAAAATGTTGATCTGGTGTCATCTCGGAAAAAAGTTTTGGCCGAAAATCGACCTTCTGGTCGCCTTTGTAGAGCAACATATATCGGTAGCAACATGACGTGTTGATTGAAAAGCAACTTATCGTCCATAATTTGGCCAGTTTCATTCATTAAGCAGATTGTTTGCATAATATCAGGCGGTTTATTGCTTTGGTATGCGAAGTACAACAAAATATGTTGCCTGTTGCATATTGCGTATTGCTACTTGCTAGTTGCTTATTTCTCCGGTGTGCGAGTCGCCTTAACCCCAAAAACACTGCTTGTCGCTGCCTTATAAGCTCACTTTATTGAGCCTTTGGTTATGCAAAAATCAAAACAATATTTCTAGTGCAGCGGGAAAAAAATTGTTTTTATATAGACTGGAACGACCAAATAGTTATTAACTCCAACGTAGCATTAATCCCATAATCGATTAAAGGGCGAACACGAAATTATTGCGACACCGAAAATGTCATGCCAATTTTCTTATAATGTTTTCTTATAATGTCATACCACTCCAGGACACATTGAGAATAGTGGCATGATGCCAAATCTTCAAATCTTCGGAGCTTCGTCGTGCTGCTGCAAGAACGGCGAAAGGCGCGCTTCTCGAGGCACCCAGATTTGTAGATCTCGCCATTTACTGTGCCCTTCGTCACGAAAGGCTCACTCCTCAGTCCGCAAGAGCAGATGGCCTGCCAAACGAGATATTTGGAGGCGAACTTCGACATTTTCTTCTTCTTAAATTTGTCGTCCACATCGAACATGCTCTTGCCGGTGAAAAACTCCAACCCCGGAATTTGCTTAAAATCGGCTTTTATATACGTTTCGTCGTCCATCACACAGCAGCCATATTTTGTCAGCATCTTCTCGAAGAGCTTCCGTGCCCGAGTTTTAGCCGTCGATTGTTGCCGCTCATCGCGGTTTGGGAAGTTCCGTACCTTGTATGTATGTAGTCCAGCTCTCTTCTTTGCATTCTGAACGTAGCTCTGCGACATGCCGATCGTTTTTGGCCAAATCACGGCTTGAGACGTTGGGATTTGCTTTAATCATCCGCATCACCTTTCCCTCCGTCTTTTTGTTCTCCGGTCCCGGTTTTCTTCCAACTCCTTTGCCGTGGTCCAACGTCAACCGCTCCTGGAACCGCTTCAACACTCTGGAGACGGTTGAATGGTGAATGTTCAATATTTTTCCCAACTGCCGATGCGACAGGTCAGGAAATTCCAGGTGTTTGGAAAGAATTTGTTCTCTCGACTCGCGTTGGTTCACCTCCATTTTCGATGAATCGAAAAACACGACTTGAGTTTGACAGCATGTAGACAATACACATCAATGAGAAAGTGTGCACAATTTGGTTGATTTTTACCCAATGGTAAAAAAGTTATGCCCTGTTGAATGTGTTGCAATAATTTCGTGTCGCCCTTTATCTGAAAAAAAAAAAGAGAACCCATATTTTTATTGGCACAGGTGTGTAGAATGATGTGCTTACTTTGTTTTTGGCGCACGCTTTTCAATTGTCAAAATGACCTTCACGCAAGAGGAACGGCGTTTAAAAATTCTGCACGCGCACCAAGAATTTCCGCTTCTTGGAAGTGGAGGAAACTGCATCCCAACGGTCGGCCAGACAACTAAAGCGGTGTAGAGGACATATATTAGGAATCCAAACTTATCGATGTGGCAGATAAAGTCGGAGTGTCCCACACCACGGTACAACGGGCCAAGAAAAGAGCTGGGCTGTCAACATACAAAAAGGTAAAGACCCCAAACCGCGACGAAAAGCAAAACAAATCGGCCAAAACGAGGACACGGAAGTTGGACACGACGATGTTGACCAAATTCGACTGTATCGTTATGGATGACGAGACATACGTCAAAACCGTCTTTACCCAGGTTTCGGGACAAGAATTCTACACGGCGACGGGAAGAGGCAAGGTGACAGAGATGTTTAAAAATATTAAATTGTCGAAATTCGCAAAGAATATATGTGGTTTGGCAGGCGATGTGTGGAGAAAAGAGCAGCAATTTTGTAACAACCGACACCATCAACCAGGAAATTTACGTCGAAGAGTGCCTCCAAAAACGACTCCTGCCGTTCTTGTAGCAGCACACGGGTTCCGCGCTGTTCCGGGCCCTGGAGTGGTATGCGGCCAATAACGTTCAATTCATACCTAAGGATAAGAACCCGCCCAACACCCCAGAGCTTCGCCCGATCGAACAATACTGGGCCATCGTAAAGCGGAACTTACCGAAAGTCGTCGGGAGCGAGCAAAAATTCAAGGCGAACTGGCGTGTAGCAGCTGAGAAGGTCGTCAAATCGACTGTACAAAATCTGATGCAGCATGTGAAAATGAAGGCCCGAGCATTCGTTGCTTCGCCGCAGGAGGATTAACCATTTTTTTAATAATATAATGTATGAACTTCAAAAAGAAAAAAACATGAATTTTTAAATTAAGAATAAACATACTCTAAACTTTATTTTGTCTTAGCACTTTTTGGTCGTTCCACAAAGAACAAAACAAAAGATTGAATTTTTCATAGAACATACAATTTATTTTATTGAAAAAACTGCATGGTCTCACAGAGTACATCCTAAATAGAACGTTTTCAGTGGAAAACTTTTTTTTTTGATCCCATTTATTTATTTATTAGGCTCATTAGCATTTTATCTGTAACAGAGCCGGGTTTTTATCGTGCTCATGTACATATGTTTATGTTTCTATAATTTGTAAATTACACAGTAGTAGTAGCCATTTAGGCGTGAGGTTTTCTGTTCCATTATATTATGGTAAATTACACTGTAGTAGCCATTCAGGCGTAAGGGTATTCTATCTGTTCTTCCATTGTTCAGCAGACCGGACAGCGGAGACAGTTGATATTGATCATTGTTGGGTTATTTATAGAACAGCAGCCCAATGTTTATTACAGAGCAGAGCAGTTGTATGGATGAATTGATCTGTGTTCCACCGTGGATCGATCTCCATCGCTGATGATGGTTGCGTGGACGAGGGCCCTAAGTTTGAACTCACGATCGATCGCTTAGTAAGCGAACGCGTAACCAAGTGGCTACGAAGACCCCCAGTGGAAAACTAATCAACTTGGTGCTTTTTAACGAATTTAAACAGAATTTTCTGCTGGCGCTCTGAAATCGCTGGTTTTCTGCATAAAAATGACTCCCAAATTTATATCGTACATTTTTCGCAACCCTAAAAAAATAAAAAAATAAAAATATACTCAGATATCTTTAGAAGTCTTTGGTTAAGCAAAATGTTGAAATAATATTCCAAGTGCAGCGAAAAAAATATTTTTTTCTGGACGACAATATGCCACGGCTTTAGAAAAGGTTAAAATCTTCCCCCAGAACATTTTTCAAATTTTTATCTCTTTTTTGTTTGGTATTACTGTCAGTGG
Source organism: Toxorhynchites rutilus septentrionalis (assembly GCF_029784135.1). Lineage (NCBI taxonomy): Eukaryota > Metazoa > Arthropoda > Insecta > Diptera > Culicidae > Toxorhynchites > Toxorhynchites rutilus. The sequence goes on along the minus strand of NC_073745.1, from coordinate 317,704,975 downwards.
TTTTGATGCCAATTTTGAGCGCGATCTGTCATTTAGTTTGTTTACAGCGTCATTAGGAACAATTCACTATTTTTTGTTCGACTATTTTTGATATGGATAATTCTATTTGTCAAAGATATTGTGTGAAATTTTTGTGTTTCACAAAATCTTTTGTGTTTTTGTGTGTTTCACACAAACATATCTATCCCAGGAAGGAAGGAAGGAAGGTATTGAATTAGAGAGACTTTAAACTCTGAGAGTTCATTCGTCTCTTATATCCCAGGAATTAACCTCGTTCTATTAAAATAAATAACGCGATCATAGCGAACGAAGTAAAGTAGAACCCCGCGAAGAATTCAATTTACGGAAGAAATGCAATGAAGGCATTAGTTTTTCAATCAAGAACTTGTTCTTCGAACCATATTTTCAGCTTTGAGCTGTTGAGATTCGAATTGCTGCTCCAGATATTTTTTCGCGCCCAAACACGATTAGAGTCCAATATAAGCAATTACATCCTGTTCTGAATTTATATTCGACTGTGAACCTTCGATATACGCTGAAAACTGACAGGCAACACAAAACTTCTCAGCATTTGGACACAGGAATTGTAAAAGCTTTTGAAACTAAACCTTATGGCCTGATAGTAGCAAACTTGAGAACTTTAGAACCAAAAAACGGCCAATTACTTGACAGAGACTCGATGAAAGCACAAAGATGCACATCATTGCAAACTATTTAACTTGAGGTTGAAGGTTGAAAAGCTGATGATGAAAGTATTACTGGAGCAACCAGGGCCTTTGACGGCGTTTTTTTTTCGAAAGGATAACGACCCCAAACATGCCAGCAAAATTTCAAAGTATGTAGAAAAAAAAGAAATGGTATAAACCATATTTGAAATCATAAAAGTAAAATATAGAAACAAAACAGACCGTAAATAAGATTGCACAGATCGTGCACAACAAATAGGTATGAACAATAAGATGTTGTGAATTACTCTAAGTTACTAATTTTTGTGACCGACTGCATTTTTCGATCAAACGAAAGTAACTATTCGAAGGTGAACCAATCCTTCACAGCCAAAAAGTTTTGATAATGAAATATTCTTTATTATATAACACTAAATTTTAACTGACCCACTTTTCTCTCCTCCACTTCCAGAACCGCCCCTGCGATGAGCTACCAGTGCAAACTGGTACTCACGCTGTCGCTGCTGGCGACCGGCGTGAGCTTAGCGAGCACCTCGTTGGACAAAGCGATCGGCTCCGGTGCGCTCCCGAAAGCACACGATCCACTGTTCAACAAAATGCTTGCGGAGAAGTCGGACATTCCGATGGCACAGAATCCCATCTTCAACAAGATGCTTCAGGAGAGCCACTCGAAGGAAAACCTGATCGACGACGACGATGACGATGCGCTACTGCCGCCGCGCAAAGCGCTTGATCTGAACCCAAAGTATGCCAAGCATGCGCCGCCGAAGAAGATTACCGTTGATCAGCAGCATCCCAAGGTGGAGTCTACGACAATGGGTAGGTATTGGCTCGGGTTTGCCAGCTGCTTGTGCATAAATATTTGATGTCTTGCAGGAATCATTCCTATCGAGAATTCCATCGCTAAGGACAGTTTCGATGACGAGGACGACAGCTACGAAGATGAAAGTGATCTGTTGACAGGGGATGACGTTGATAGAACGGTGAGTGTGCATTTTTATTTTTCAGAGAGAATCATCACAATTGTAATTCAACGCTACAATACATAACTTTGAAGGACGCTGAAATACTGCCACAGATTGAAGATCTGTCTGATGTAAAGTTCTCTCAACCTTCGATAACAGAAACTCCTCGCGCAGAATCAGTAAGTTTGTTGTGTCTCGTTCCGTCCTCGATCATCTGTGCAATGTTCCTTCACCTTGAAGCATCCTCATCAATGTTTGTGCCATTATATCCAAAATTTAGTGAACATCCCACCTAACTTATATTTGAATCACTCCTGATTCCCAATTCAGAAAACGGTTGTTGAGTCGAAGAAGCAGTCACCTAGTAGTACTACTGCTAGGGCTCCAAGTGCTTCCAGCACAGCTGCGCCTGATGACGAGTACTACAATGACGACGATGAGGACAGTATTGAGCTGGAGAGCGAAAAAATCGATCCCCTAGCAATCGACAAACTCCTCGCGCAGAACCCTGTAAGTCGGTGCAACCCAACCGTCATCTTCAGTAACTGCCATTTCGCTCTCGCCAAGTTCCTAATAACTCATCCGGTTTTACTCGCGCCATAAGAATGCATGATTGAACAAGTACTCCGAATTCACGCCGCATGATTTTGTTTGTTTCTCCCCAAAGCCCAAATCGACAACCGAATCTCCCAAGTCGTCGACCGCCGCCAAACCCAAGCCCAAGAGTTCCACCACAACCAAGGGCACTACAGCTGTCGATAACGAGATCTTAGATGAAATCACCGACGACGACGAAGACTATCAATACGATGACGAGGACACCGAGAACGAAAAACTCGACCTCGATGCCGTCGACAAGTTGTTGTCCCAGAGGAAGCAAAAGCAGAAGGAGGGTGGTGCTGCTGCTGCTGTCACTGCTGGATCAAGCGCTGGCAAGAAAACAGACGGCAAACACGGCGTAAGTCGCTTTGTTCGCTTGAGCATGTGCGGAGTTGGTTGAGGAATGGGTTGTGTAACATTTACCCGAATACCATTCGCCCGAATCACGTTTATCCGAAGCTCATTCACCCGAATGTAACAAATACCCTAATGCGACATTTACCCGAATGCGTTATTTAAACGAATGTAGCGTTTACCCTAATGAAGAAGGAATAATCCCGAGAAATGAGGTTATGGAGCAATTTTACCCCAAATCGGACGGCCGCTGACCCGACCCTCTCCGATATATGATGAAAACAACCTGAACTCACATTTTGTATTATCAGGGAACCAATTTCAGTCATTACTGATTTTTCTAAATTAGAATTCAAAATCAGGTCCCGAAATCTTCGAAGGTGAAAAATGAAGACCGACTCTACTCTCCGTGGGTCCGTGGTGACTATGACTGGTGAACTAGTCCAGTCAGTGGTTAGTTTAACTGACGTGACTAATGAATACAAATCTGCCTCTTCATTCAACTGACTTCAATCCCCACTTCCATTTCCCCCTGACACTAATTTTATACCCGCGTACGCAATCTTATTTTTGCGTCCATATAAAGAGGAACGAAAAAATGATTTCTGATGTAAAAAAGAAGTTACCTCATCAATGGATGGTTTATTGTCTACCCATGGTGAATTCAAACCAACGAACTTAGACATTTATCAAATATGTATATCAAATAAAGGTTCGTTTTTCAAAAAAAAATCTAATTTTAACGTTTGTGACACCAGTAAATGAAGCTAATATTTTGCATAGGGTATATTATTGTGCAAATCAACATTTCGTACCATGTTCCGAATGAAAAACCGATATAACTATTTCTATTAGCACCCTAAACCATACTTTTCGTTTCGCATGCCGTAAAAAGTCCCAGAGTGCCGATTTTTGACAAAAAAAAATTTTTCAAGATGACACTAGATCTCGACGTTCCATGCCATTTTAAGACATTTGGCATCAAAAAATTTTTTTCGAAAACCTCGATTTCCTTTACTCCCCCCTTGGGTGAATTTTCGATTTTCAAAAAACTCAAACTTTGACCGCTTTACGCCACTCTCCCTTAAGTCCGATTGAGCTGATATTTGGCATAGGGTGTTTTTTCGAGGTGGTGAACATTTTTTATACTTTTTTAAACTCGAGATGACCATTTTCATACATGGTACACGGTTGTGCTCCCTTGGCCGAGTGGTTAGCGTCATAACTAACATGCCGGGTGTTCGGGTTCGATTCCCGTTCTGGTCGGGGGAATTTTTCGTCAAAGAAATTTCCTCCGACTTGCACTGTGATCACGCGTAGAACTTGCCACTCAGAATGCATTCAAGGCGTGTTATTTGGCATAGAAATCTCAACTAAGTACTAATAAAAATGACGCAAGTAATACTACGTTGAGACGGCGAAGTTCCTCTAGGAACGTTAGTGCCATTGAAGAAGAAGAAGAACATGGTCGAGAGAAAGAGAGGAACGAATTCGTTTTGGGGGAAGTCACTTCAAAATGCAATGAGGACAATTTGACTGGGAAGAATGAAATGATATAGTCAAGTCGGTAGAGGGAGATAGCGACTAAATGCCCGACTGACTGTTTGACTATAACTATGCTATGCTATAACTGTTAGTTGACTATAACTATGCAGAGCCCTGTTCAAAATCATTGATATTTCTTCCAAAAAAAAAACGGTACTCAAAATCCAAATGACTGATTGATTAAAGTCTTATTCTAGAACTCACCGTTCTCGAGATATTTCAAACTTTGTCAAATTGGAAGGGCTTCACAATAAAAATATACAAAAAAAATAATTCGAAAGATGGGAAGGGGGTGGGATATGGGATATAAAAAATTTTAATACTAAATTTAATTTTTGAGTATGATTTTTTCAACAGTGCATTTCAAATATTAATTTGAAATATAATATTAATATTCCTGAATAGTTCATTACATTTCAACAACAGGCATCTGGATTTTGAGTTTCTAAAAAAAGAAAGATCAATGATTTTGAAACCACCCTTTTCAAAAATCAGTCTTAATTTAAATTTGTCATATGGTCGGGGTTCTGCCGAAACGAACCAAGCGCCAAAACATTATTTTGAGATATTTCAATTTGAAGTTTGGGCTCCCACAAATTGACTGTGTCGGATCAAATCTACCATTTTATCGCTCACGTGTTACAAACAGGATGTCGAACATAATACTCCCTTTCATGCTGTAAGCATACATCTTCGTCAATTTCTGATTCAGAACCTTTAGATATATAAAAAAATCAAAATTATGTTTCTGACAGACACGTAAAACTTCGTTTTCTTTGCAACCAGAGCGAACCAAGTCCATGCTAGCCATAACATCCATAACATAATATCATTACATAACACATTAGTATTTTGTTATGGCTCTTGACTAATATATAGAATGGTATATA
>NC_073745.1:316368501-316480292 GCF_029784135.1 Toxorhynchites rutilus septentrionalis | reverse complement strand
GCTTGAGAGAGAAAGGCCATAATTTTAGTTGCCATCCGTTATTGATAAGATTAACACGTACAGGATTAAATCTGACTTTTTATACAGCTGGAAATGCTAATAAACCTAAATAAAACAAAGGAATGGAGTAAAAACTCGTTAGTTGGCCGATGATCGATGATGATATAGTCAACCTTTGTTGAAAATGATTACTTTCATTCATAGATTCCTTCACTATTGGTACTATTTGGTACCAAAAATAGAGTTATGCGTGATAGAGCTGGAAAAACTTCACCGGCTGAGAAGCCAATACAAATGCGTTCGACTACTTCAAGTTAACGGCGGAGGAACGGTTTGAACGGACAGAATTGTTGATATTGGAACGATATGAACTCTCATGTTGAGCATCTATTCATTTCATGAAGATCATAGCAGTGAAATAAGATGGATCTCACAACACACATGGCATTGCGTAAATTTATAAACTTAATAGCCATTTTAGAGGAATACCGTACGCTTCAAGATAATTCATTTTCCAAATAATTGGCATTATTCACGAATCTTAGGAAAATATAACGCAGGGGATACGTGCCGCGTAAACAAAATCCGCGTAAAAAAACTGCGTAAATTCCAAAATCCGCATAAAAAACGCATAAATTCCCGAATCCCGTATAAAATCGTATAAAATCTAACAAACAGTGAATTATTAGTTTAAAATGCAACCCATATTCTAACAATTGATTAACCGATTTTTTTTTGCATGCTACAATCATGATATCTGTATCTCCTTTTATGTCTCAGCTACTAATCAATGATACAATACAACCTCATTTCGTGAAAAGTCACATCAATTAGCAAATTGAATTTTTAAGTGGTTGATATGTGCCGCTTAAAGAAACCGCTTAAATTTCGGAATCCGCGTAAATTTCGAAATCCGCGTAAAAATAAGCCGCGTAAATTCAAAAAACCGCGTGAAAAAAGCCGCGTAAAATAAAACCACGTAAAAAGAGACTTCAGTGTACGTGAATTTTGTTTTATTTGTTAAGCTAGTTGCTATAGGCGTTCCTCTATAAAAGAAAACATTTTGTTAGGGATATAAAAGCATTGTTTTGGGAACTTCATAAACTAAGAAAATCCGTAAAGCCTTGGTTGGTGGTTATCTCAGTTCTAAATTGGAATATATATTTCAGAACGGAATTGGAATATTGAACAACGTTGTCTCATATATGAATCATACGGAACTAATAATTCAGATTATTATCGTATTCAACAGCTCAATAACTGCATGCATTCCATTTTCTAAAACATTTCGAGTCAAATATGCGAACAATTTCTCTTCTTTTCAATTCCCAGACTCCGTAGCTATGGATCGACCAGTCTTTTATCGGCTAACGATGACAACAGTGACAATGATTGACGGTTACTCGGCCCACAAGCATCGAACCTCCAGTGCTCGTGACAAACTCCATTTACCGATGAGCCGACAAACTGATTGCATTTTTACATACATAGGTTTACGTATAGGTTTACAACGTAGCATCTTTTTTGTGTTCTCGTAATATCGTGATATCTCAAGCATTCAAGTTGTCCAAGTAATTACCGCCAAGAAGGTAGCGGGAATAATACTCTAAGCACACGAACACTAGTTTCAGATACACACCGTTTCTACATCAAAGTGAAGCAAAGAAATCAAATTTGGAAATATCGGCATATATCGCATATGTGTGCTTACTGGCCTACATTACATGATTTTTAGATATGTTGATTCTATGAGAGTTTAACTCAAAAATAATACGTGTGGCACCGTGTCAAAAGGCAATACGAATATACAGGTGTTAGAAAAACAAGAACGCGCCGTTTGCACCAGGATTTTCTCTGATCCGAAACGCCCTCTCTCTCTCTCTCTCTCTCTCTCTCTCTCTGGTAAGTGTTGGAAAAAGTTCCTTTATTGGGGACAATATCTTTGGATTTCTAGTTTATGGTACATAGAGATATTATGATCACTACCTCGATAGCTGCCCGTGAATGATACACAACTTGTGCTGGCAGTTTTGAAATGAGATTTCCAGTTTTAAACCCTAAAATGATCCGCTAATTTCAACTACAATGGCAGTTATGCGCAGGTGTGGTTTCGCTTAGGCACTACAATCTTAAGGTAACTAACTTCAACTAGCATTTCCCATTGGTGGGCGGTTTGGGTCTGCATATCTTGCTGCGACCATTCGCCCCGTACACAATGTTGCAGGAGAACGTGAAATAACCACAGGTGGACGATTTGGTGTAGTATGTTGACTCGTAATTCTTGCCAGGAATTGCGGGAACTTTGCTGTTTTCGTCTATTCCGGTCACTTGCTTGGTCACCGAGATATAACTGTCCGGGTTGGGTTGCTTGATGTTTGGTGTCAGTTGATTACCTGTCGAATCCAAGTGTTTCGACGGAAGGTAGCGAGTGTTGTATTTGGGAGTCGAGCTGGCTATCTGTCTAGTCGTGGTGGGCGTTGGAAGCCCTTCACCCATGGTAGTTTGACGAGTGATATCGTTCGTTTCGGCCGGAGCTTTGTCGCCGGAAGATTCATGCACAACTGTCTTGCCATCCTGGGTCTGAACGAGACGATATTTGTCGATGTTCGGCACAACGGCCGTTTGCTTCTGCGTTGGTGTGTTTTGTGAGAATGTTTTTCCACTTCCATTATTGATGTTGTAATTGCGGTTAGGACGCACCGTTGTGGTCACTGAGGCAACTGCAATCGTTGGCGGTGGTAGTTCTACTATTGTGGTCTTCTTTTCCTCATCTTCACCTACAGTTTTTCGTGACTTAGCCTCTACTCCCGTTGGTATAGTGTCGGTTGTGTCGTAGTCTTCCTCCAAATATTCGTCCTCTTCTTCATACTCAGCTTCCTCCTCCTGCTTTGGTATCATATTTTGGAAATCGGTTACTGAAACAAATAGAAATTTGAGATTTTTTTTGAAGATTACACAGTGATGGAAGAAAAAAGTGTACACTCATTTTTTTTCTTTTCTTTCATTTGTCTGTTACAATAAAAAAAACACATCGTAATCATTTCTAAAATCTATATAAATGTATATAATTGAGCCAAAAAAAAATTTTTTTTAATTCTTGTTGCATGTATTTTTGGTTTTTTGAAAATAAAAAAGAAAATTATTCAACCCTTTAAAGTCAGAAAACACCTTTCTCACATGAAGAAAACAAATTTATCCAGATTCTCTCAGGAGGTGATAGACGATCATATTTGATGAAAAAAATCTTTCTAGGCATATGGTCAAATTTCAACAATCACAGAGTTATAGAACTTTTTTCTTTTTCGAATTCTGTTGCATTTAAAAGATGAGAAAATTTTGTATAGGATATAGTAGTGGAACATCTAAATTAGTGGATTTTATTAACATTTTGGAAGTGAATAACTTTGAAGTTAATAATTTTTGATGCGTTATCATTAATTTTATCCTAAAAAATTATAATAAACTAGATTGTTTCTATCAATTAAATTGAAGCTCTCTAAGCGTTCTACAATTTGTTCTTTGACACCCAACTTCGATCTTTCTTAATTTGGCTGCAATATCGATAGAAACAATTCGAGCAAAATCTTCAAAAATCACTTTTTTCCCCACTGTACATGTAATAGCCACTTAAATTTTACCTTAACGTTGAAAAGTTACATTTCTTCTTGAATTAAGTCATATTTGAAACATAAAAAAAGTATTATTTTTCAAACTATATATAAAACTATATTTCAAACTGTATATAATAGAGTCCAAAATTGTATATAATCGAATCACATATAATCGAGTCTGTTTATAATCGAGTCCGACGTGTATTTAGGAAAAACAACATTTTAAATACGCTGTTAATAAATCTTACTCAAAAATTTAATTTGATATCAAGCCAAGTTTAGGACAGAGCAAAAACATCACAATAGAAGTTATGAATTAAAAATTTGAATTTATCCAATTTAGGGATAAGACTACGACAATTCCACTGTAAAACAGTGATATCTCCGACCTCTCTATTTGAATTAGACATCAAGAGAGATAATCATTGCAAGGAGGGGCCATGTTTGCATCAATTGTTGCAAAATTGTCTTTAATACTGGAAGCATTGAGATGACAATGGTTCTGATGGAGTCGGAAACATTAAAACACTTGAAGATTTGATCCAAAAGGTCAGACAACTTTATAAATCCCGAGTGGGAAGTTGAACTGGACGGAAAAATAGGGACAGTTGGGGTTTTTGATGTGCCCTCGAGTGCTGGGTCGTTCGAAGATGAAATATTCCCACGGAAGCCAGGAGGAACCTGATTTTGCTTGTCCGCTGCACTCGATTTTTTAGGCAAGCTAACAGAGGATATAACCGTGGGGACTTGTTCTTGAACTTTGGGAGTGGTCACATTTTTGCGCCGGGGATTCCCTTTGAAAATAAACGGTGTGCCCCTGCTAGCTGTGTCCGCTTCCATTTCATCAACTGGCAACGTGGAAAAGGTATTGTGTGTTGAGATTGGTTGTTCTTGTTGTTGGGTCAGTGGCGAAGCGCCCTTTAAAATTTCCGCAAATGTGCGCTTCGACTTTTGTATCTTTTCATACATTTTTATTGGGAAACTAATTGAAATATGATAATATTTGAATAAGTTAATACACTGTTCAAAAATCATAAAAATCATAATAAGGGTAATAATGATTTGATATTTTTGTGTACATTTTTGAACAGAATGTGGTTCCGGATTCTACCATGTTATCTCATTTAACCCGGTCAAAGGATACAAATTCATATAGGAAACGGTTTTTTTTTCATTTGATGTACCAAAAGAGAAAAAAATACAAATTTTGAACAATAAAAAACTCAATTCAAATGCAATTACTGCACACAATCACAGTCCTATGTCAAGATCCCGTCCGTGCCCCTAGTCCCAGACCCATCAACTTTTTTTTAATATAAATTTTTGGTACAATAAAGCCCATATTGACTCCAACTACTGGTTTTTCATTTGATCTTGGGAAAATGGAAAATAATTCTTATTATTAAATTTTGAAATTAGCAAGGTTTTTTTTCAAAAATTTCTGACTCAAATTCTATAATATCTACCAACTTCTCTTCAAACGATGAAATGTAGGAAATTGTTTAATTTTTCATAAAAAATACATTTTTTTTAATTGCCCTTAAAAAAATATTTGAAAATTTGAAGTTTATTTTGCTCAAAAACGTTTTTTTTCGAATTCTCAAAAAATTATATGAGCAAAGAGCAAATATTAAATTTTGTTTCGTGATTCTTTCGTAAGTTTGGAATTTTTGATGAAAAAACAGATTTGTGTCATCGACCCCCCTCCGTATTCCTCTGATCTATCACCATGCAACTATTTTCTTTTGTCTAAACTAGAAAAAATCACGAAACAAAATTTAATATTTGCTCTTTGTTCCATTGTATTTTTACGACACAAGCACAAAACATACTGTCATTAAAAAGCGCGTAACTTTTTAACCTGTCAGCCGACTTACATAAAGTTGGTTGCGTTTGAAAGGTGAGACTATTTTCACCTTTCTAATGTTATCAACGTTCAACAGATGGCAACAGATACTGTGTAGGTCGCTGAAAACTAAGATCATAGAGGTGATGACATCTATGGATCCAAACATGGTACAACGTGCATGCGGCAGTTTCCAGAAACGTCTAGCAACAGTCATTGCACAATAGTCCAGGAGATGTATTTAAGTGGAAATTAGCATTTAGAGCGCGACATTTATTCTCTAGACGAAAACTGTCTTCGACAAAGTTGTTACATACGATAGAACGCTCATTTTTATGTTATCAAAAATAGAAGAAACAATGAAGACAGTTTTTGTCTAAAGAACAAATATCTCCCACAAAGTTGTTTTTGGCGTTTTCTATCTAAGTTGCATTAGGGTAACTATGAAAAAACGTTTTTTTTGCTTTAACTATTATATTTCAAATTCTACATCAAAACTGTCTTCGTATGACATTTAGATCTTATCGATACCAACATTTTGCGATGCAGAAAATGTCAATATTTTAATACTACTCAAAGTTATTGATGTTTTTTTTACCCAAAAACTCATGATTTCAATTTCAATTTACTCAAACCCAAAAAATAACATAGTTTTGAAAATCACATATTATATAGAGTGAAATCTGTTCTTTTAAATTCCGTCAACAAACATTTTTCTTGTTTGCCCCAGAAAGAATGACGAACAAATGAAAAGAGTGTGTTTTTTGGGAAGAAATATCAATAACTTTGGGTGAAGTTGAGATATTGACAAGTTTTGCATCGCAAAATGTTTGTATTAGTAAGTTCTAAAAGTCTTTCGAAGAAAGTTTGTATGTATAATTTGAAATATAAAAGTTAGAGCAAAAAAACATTTTTGTTCATGGTGACCCTAACGTAAAAAAGCGCTATATCGGTTATTTTAAGAGATAGAAAAAAACTTTGTTTCATAAAGATGTCTCAAACAACTGGGACTACAACATTGTCGAACTATATTTACTTCTATCTATAAAGATAAGAAAGTTAGATTTTTTATTTAATCGACAATTTTGGTCACCCTATTTTTGATAACATAAAAATGAGCGCTCTATTGTATGTAACAACTTTGTCGAAGACATTTCTTGTCTAGACAATAACTGTCGAGCTCCAAATGCTAATTTCCACTTAAATGCATCTCCTGGAACATTGTGCATTGGAAAGGGAGGCGATTTTTTTGAATGATATAATTTACAATTCTCATAAGTTACGAAAAAAAAATAAACCACAAAACATTCATCGCATATAGCACTGACTGGTGTAAATTTTCTAAAACATGTCGTTTACTGCAAAAAATCGTCACGCACCCTATAGTAGCAGAATGTCGTTAGAAGTGAAAAGACGCGAATTCCTAATTCGATTATTCTAACAAAATCCGCGCTGGTTCCAACAAACAATCGCCAATAAAGCTGGAGTGAACCGAAGTACTGTATCAAGAGTGATTAAAACGTTCAAACACAACTTAAATGTTAACAGGAAAGCTGATTCGGGTCGTTAGTAAGGGTTCAAATATCCAGAAACTGTGAAAGAGTAGAAGCTTTCTTAGAGAGAAATCCAGGACTCTCTAACCGTAATATAGCAGAAAAACAGAATTGTAGTGAGATAAAAGTTCAGCGGGCGAATGAAAGCCAGTGCAGGTCTGAAGACATTCAAAGTTCAGACAGATCCTGATCAAAATACAGAAGCTAAATAATGGACAAGAAAGTCACATTCAGATTTTTTTTAATGAGATGCTGTATTCTGGACGACGAAACTTATGTGTTGTGTGACTTCTCTAAACTCCCTGGTCAGGATTTTATTCAGCGATGAAACGTGGAGATGTCAACGAAAAATTCAAAACAAAAAAGAAATCCGCATTTCCAAAGAAGTTTCTGGTTTAGCAGACGTCATAAGGAAACGAAATGTGTCTACATTGTTTTGGCCAGATTTGGCTTCATGTCACTATGCCGAAGCAACTTCGAAATGGTATGAAGACAATAATGTGATTTTGGTTCCTAGATACGCTAATCCGCCTAACTCTCCTGAGCATCTTTCGATTGAAAGATATTGGGTTTCAACTTTTACCTACTACTACAACTATTATAAATGAATGAATAAAAATTTTAACAATTTTTTTCCAGTGTAATTAAAAAAAAATCTTTAAGAAAATTTAAACAATTTCCTACGTTTCATACTCTGACGAGAATTATATAGGTATTATAGTTTTTGAGTTAGATTTTTTTCAAACTCGGAGATTTTAAAATGCCATAAAACATTTATTTTTTATTTGCCCAGGATCAAATGAAAAACCAGTTGTTGGAAACAAAATAGATTTTATTGTGTCAAAATGTAGTTTAAAAAAATTGTGTTTGAGTTATTCTACTTTTGAACATTATTTCCATTTTTTTTTGTGTCAAACATTTTTTTTCAGTGTGCTTTCTCCAGAATCGCAGAATTCTAATCTATAATTTTGCCTAAAACATCATTTCGATCGAATAACCTATTTTGGTATTATAGTTTATTTTCTTAAAATATACCATTTATGCATAACCTTTTTTCAAAAATTAGCCGTGATCGTATTCAAAAAACTAATACCGTAAAATGGCATCGTACCTAGCGCCGAACAAGTTGGCAAAGTTTCAACAAAATCAAAAACATGAAATTCAAAAATTCTTTAAAATTTCGTGTTAATCGGTGGAATGCCTCGGCTGTGAAAAGCAATATATTTTCGATAAGTTACCATCATGAGCAAGGATGCAAAATTTCGAAAGAACATGTTGAAATCGAAAAGCAATTTTTATCAGTGCTAAATATCTCCACCGACATTCTTCACTTCTTTCTATCGCGGTGCCGCTGTGCCTACGACCGCTGGCTCACCATCTCGTTTGTTTTGATATAGTTTTCGTTCCATCAACAGAAATATCGGTTCATTCTCGATGTCAGTGAATGCTCAAGCCAAAAATATCACCTTTCATTGCGTCCTGGTGAAATTTTCGTTGGTCATACACCCATAAACTCAGCACTCAAATGTGCCGTTGCCCATCGATGTGTGTGCAATAAGCGGCACAAAAATGGGACCGGGGCTAGAAACATACTAGGAAAACACACACGAACACGCGTTTAAACGTCTGACGCGGTGTCAGTGAGATGATATTTCCTTGTATGGAATTTTGTTCCCTTCCACTGTCAGCTGATCAGTGTTTGGATTTCGATCAAAATCGAATGATACACAATGTGTCATGCAAGTAAACTCTCACGAACATATAACCAAATATGAGAGGATCATTCAGATACTTGTATGAATGTCAGTAATCACTTGTGTAATATTTAGTGATTAAACTGAGAGAGGAACGAAGACTGTTGATTGCATATCCTATCTGTATCAAACATCGCATACCATTTTCGAAACCTGCATACAAGTTTGAACCGCATATATCGTCCCGCTCTACTATAGCGAAACCCACTGCACAGGCAAGTGCAAAGCAATAAATGATACAAGAAAAATTACGTCATCATTCGGTCACCATTTGCGGAGAGCAACAAATGGGGAAAGAGAGCGGTGTTGCTAGTAAAACTATGCGGTCTATATGAATATACACATTTCAAGGGATAGAGGCGTTAAAAATGGCACATATAATCTGACTACCCTTCTCTTAGCCTCTATCGAGCTAAATAATCATATAGTTTGCACTCTCTGAGACTTAAAAATCAGGATCTGCTACATTAGCTGAATATGAATCTTTCGCTTTGCGTTGTCCGTACGATCCTGCTGTTTCATGATGCATGGAGAGGTCGGTATGCATATGTTAGAGGCAAAGAAGAAAATAAGCTTTCTGCCCCGAAATCGTATATGATGGTTCTGCTTGCGTGTCGGTGTATCATGAAGTGCGAACCGATGCAGAGTTGTCTCGTTCTCTTTTGTGTCGTGATTTGCAGCACATAACAACAATAGAATACCGCTGGGGGAAATGTTTCCTGAAAGATCATATTTGAACGAACGAAAGCGATTTTTTCAATGAGTGGATCATTTGGCAAACACTGCAGCTGATCGAAGATGCGTATGAAAATTTCGGGCGTAAATTCTCAGTGAGACAGTGGAACGAATGAGTGTGGGGAATAATGCAAAAACCAAATGTTCCACGTGACGGAGTGTCGGTTGCATGGAATTAAGTTTGGTTCATTTGTCATGAACTGCAGGGGAATTGGTGGTTGATTTTGATGTTGTCTCAATATCTTGCGCTGTCAGTAAAGTGAGTGTGAGATTTTGCAACTCTGATCATGAGACCCCTGGCGACGGTTGCCAATTAGTATGACATCAGCAAGGCAGGGGTCGGAAAAATTCTTTAGAAGCTGAAGACATTCGTACCGGTGGTGAATCGCCCAGGTAGAGGAAGGAAACCCAAAACAGATGCTAGAAGAGACATGAAGATCATGTCTGGGGAAATCCGGAAGATCCAGGAAGAGCTTCAGCTTTTGATTTCGCCTCGGACTGTCTGTCGTCGCATCGAAGCGCATGGGTTCAGCAGCAGGAGGATGACCTTAAAATGACGTTTCGTTAGCAATATTGAGAGGCGAATGAACTGTCAGAGTACGCTGATAAGCCGTTGGAGTACTGGAAAACGGTGCTGTGGACAGAGGAATCCAAGTTCGAGATTTTCAATCGCAGAGGCGGGCTCGCGTGGGGCGCCAGTCGGGTGGAGAGCTGCAAAAGCATAGCATATATCCAGAGATGTTTAAACATGCAGGTGGCAATGAGCGCTTTTCATGGGGTGAGGTGGGCAGCTTGACGAAGATTGACGGAATCATGACGGCAGAGTCATACCGCACATCTTGCGTGAAAATCTGTCATCAAGACGGGTCTTGATTGAATTTATTTGAAGCTCTGATCTTGACACTTCTTTTGTCACTGCTTTCTTCTGGAATACTAATTGAGTTTTTCTATTAGACAAACTTTTATTGCAACATGAATGAAGTTCAAAAAGAACATAATAAATAAAATTTTAATAATGATTATGATGTGCTTACTTTTTATTTTAACCAAGATAATGAGAGAAATGAAAAAGTGGACAATGAGTGGACAATTTATTTTGCCAATCACTGTACCATTACTACACATACCTGCGCTTTGTTGAGAAGTCCGTAACCTCAGCCCGTTGGGATCGACAACGTCCGATTCTCGCCTGACGGATGCTCTGTACGTCAAAGTGCGAATTTTATGTATTGTGTGTATATTCGTGACATGAAAAGGATAGAATATTGATGTTTTATAATGACCAAAGTCTTCAAAATATGTTCATGGCATGCAATACAGCTATCTTAGTTAGTATTATTGAGATGAAATAGTGTTCCCGGCATGCATTCAACTACTAGTCGTACCCGTTGTTGGTCTTTCCAAACAGTCCAATCGAGTGGAACAGTTGTTTCCCCTTTTCTCGGTAGCTATGTACCTGCTCCTTTGTTCCGGACGCTGCCTGAGCAGCTCCGTGGTATGAAATGCCGAACCTGAGGAAGGAGTTATGCTTTGATGTTCATTGGATTTATTGAAGTTATTAGTAACAACTGACTTGAAATTTCCACTGATTTGGGACTGACTTTGGCCGGAATGGGCTCCCGATTGAGCCGAAGCCTGTCCTCCACCGTTGAAGATGTTAGCCTGGTCGTTTTCTTCTCCCTGGGGACGGAAACCGATTTGGGCCTGGGAAGATGTCTGACCTGGACCGCTGGATTGTGCATCCGCCAAACCTCCTTTTTCATTAGCTACGACCTAAAATTTTCCACATTTATTACACCTTGTCAATTTTTCCGAGAAACCTGCGTACCTCTGATTGACTCTCGTGTCCAAGACCACCACTTTGAGACGTTGCCGAGGTTCCTCCAGTCTTCGAATTAACCTGAACCTGGGACTGTGATTTACCAACACCTCCGCTTCCTTGAGCGGAGCTTAGTGCGCCATCCTTACCACCAGATACCTGCGCTTGCGCTGATCTGTCACTATCGCTTGTCTGGGCACTAGCACTGAAGGAACCCGTTCCAGTATACGTGCCAGATACTTGAGTTTGCGCTGTGCCTCCGTTCTTTCGTCCCTGTGCACTTGCTATCACCTCGCCATTCTTCACAGAAGAATCGGCCTGTGAAAACGAATCGTCTTCTTCGCCTACTAATTGAATGTTGGATGGTGGGTCGCCAGGGGCCGTACCAATACCGACAGTTCCCTGTGGTATTGTGCTTGGATACTGGTCAATCGAAGCCGGTCGTTGTCCCGGGGGATATTGGCCACCTGGATGTACTACACCTTCCTGGTGAAGTCCAGTGATAGCACCTGGTACCTGACCAATACCGGTTCCAGCTGCTTCGCGTCCACCTCCTGCACCATTCGTTTGTGAAACAACTCCCGAAACACCAGGGTATTGACCACTTCCAACCGCACCAGGGTATGGACTCGTTCCTGGAACATGGCCCGTACCTGTTATAACTCCAGCTCCAGGATATCGGCCAACTCCAGCGCCATTTGTTTGCAGGCCAGTTCCCGGTGTTCCTGGATATCTTCCGGTTCCGATTTCACCAGGATATCGACCCGTTCCCGCAACATGATCGGTACCAGTTACAGTCCCTCCAGGGTATTGACCACTGACTGCACCAGGATACTGATCTCTTCCCGGCAAATGTCCCGTGCCTGTTCCTATTCCACCAGGGTGTCCAGTTCCAGGAACTTCTGGATATTGTCCAGTACTAACTCCACCAGGATATTGGCCTATTCCTGGAACTTGACCAGTACCAGTTCCTGGCCCTACAGGATATCGTCCTGGATATAGTCCAGAGCCGGTTCCGTCCGGATATTGACCAGCGACAGTTACATCAGGGTACTGACCACTTGGTCCAGTTCCCGAGACCCCAGGATGTTGGCCTATTCCAGCCGTTCCAGGGTACTGTACTGTACCTATAGCTCCCGGATGTTGACCTATACCAGCACCTGGATATTGACCCACTCCAGCACCAGCACCAGGATAGTGTTCACTTGCTGGATATTGAGACGTACCGTAATCTCCTGGATATTTACCTGTGCCACCAGGGTATTGGCCAACAGTTGCTGAGCCAGGATATTGGCTCGTTTCTGTTCCACCTGTGAGGTGTTGTGTACCAGCGCCTGCGGGATATTGACCAACGCTTGGTCTACTTGGGTATCGCTCACCGCTTGTACCGGCACCGTTCCCTCCCACGGATGGCCTGATTCCTGCAGGATATCTACCATCACCAGCCCCAGGGTATTGTCCTGTACCACTTCCTTCTTCCCTTTGGTGCACCGTAGTTCCAGTTCCAGTCACTCCTGGGTGTTGACCAGTAACACCTGGGTATCTGCCATTAGTACCAGTTGTAGGGTATTGTCCTGTGCCTACACCCCCTGGGAATTGTCCAGCTCCAGTTCCAATCGTTGATGGATATCCTACTCCAGCTGGATAAGCCCCTCCTACACCCGAAGGGTATTGAACACCTCCAGTTCCCACTGGATACTGACCTACTCCAGTTCCGGGAGTAATTGTGAACTGACCTGTTCCAACTGATACAGAGCCTGTTATGACTCCTCCTGGAAACTGACCCGGCACAGAAGGTCGCATTCCGGGATATTGCGCACCTTGATGAATACCTGCTCCAGGATACTGACCAACGCCAGCTCCTCCAGGTACTTGAACCGATCCGATGGTATCTGGGCCCATGCCTGATGGTGGCTGTCCCGTGAATTCTTGTGGGTATTGAATACCGGGACCATCAATTCTTCCAGGATATCGACCTTCACCAGGAGATTGAAATGTGCCTGGTTGTCCGGCCCACTGTCCAGTCCCAGTGTCAGTTGGCAATTGGCCTACACCCGTTCCTGGCAATTGACTAGTACCGGTTGGATATCGGTCCGTGGGGTAACGTCCCGTCATTCCTGGTGCTCCTACTCCTGGTATCTGTCCCCCAGGACGATAATCTACCCCCATTCCAGTGGTCTGTATTTGTTGAGGTCCTGGCATCGGACCATGTGGATAACCTGTTCCAGTGGTCGGCAGATGATGTACTGTTTGATGTGGTCCCCCTGTGCCTACCAGTACTGTGACCCCACTCGGATGCGCATAAACAGTTTGTCTAGGTGGCCCGTGGCTGTCGGGATGACCAGGAATAATTTTTACTGGACCGTGACCATCGAGTCTGCTGTCAGAACCAATTACAGTTTGCCTTGGACTACCTGTACCCACAAGAACAGTCAGACCTCCGGTAGGATTCACAACAGTGTGGTCATGTCCTGGGAGCGTCACGGAGTGACCTCCACCTGAGTGGTAGACAGTTGATGTACCGGTAGTACCAATATTAGTTAACGGTGGGCCCATAACATGAGTTTGAGGGCCTGTTGGTCCATATGCGGGTCCATGTGATTGAATGTAACCATGTCCTCCTGGAGTTCCAGGACCATTAATTGCTCCAGGCCTTTCACCAGGTCCTAGAGGTCCAAGAAGACCAACTGTTCCAGGGCCACCCGGTGGACCGATTGAACCGGGTCTGCTGATTGTTCCTGGTCCGGTGAATGCTTCAGCACCTGGTGATCCAGGTACACCAGGTCGGTAGTGTCCATCATAATCTCCGGTTCCTATTGGTCTTCCGAAAGAGTCAACATCTGTAGGCCTACCACCTATTGGTCTACCATGTATGTCTGTCTGGCCAGGCATGCCTCCTGTACCGATCGGTCT
Source organism: Toxorhynchites rutilus septentrionalis (assembly GCF_029784135.1). NCBI lineage: Eukaryota > Metazoa > Arthropoda > Insecta > Diptera > Culicidae > Toxorhynchites > Toxorhynchites rutilus. The sequence goes on along the minus strand of NC_073745.1, from coordinate 316,466,061 downwards.
TCCTAATGAATCCACACCAACTCCTGGTCCCGTTGCATAATCTCCGGGTCGTCCGTATTGATCTACAGCGCTCCCTGGGCGTCCACTGTCAGTTATGCCAGGTCTTCCGTATTGGTCTACTGTGGCGCCTGGACGTCCTCCGTCAGTTACGCCGGGTCTTCCGTATTGGTCAACTGTACCGCCTGGACGTTCACTGTCAGTTACACCAGGTCTTCCGTATTGGTCCACCGTAACGCCTGGTCGCCCACTGTCAGTTACGCCAGGCCTTCCGTATTGCTCTACAGTACCGCCTGGACGTCCACCGTCAGTTACGCCAGGCCGTCCATATTGGTCTACCGTAGCGCCTGGCCGTCCATCATCAGTTACGCCAGGTCTTCCGTATTGCTCTACAGTACCGCCTGGTCGCCCACCGTTAGTCACGCCAGGCCGTCCGTATTGGTCTATCGTGCTGCCTGGGCGCCCGCCGTCAGTTACGCCAGGTCTTCCGTATTGGTCTACTGTAGCGCCTGGCCGCCCGCCTTCAGTTACGCCAGGTCTTCCGTATTGGTCTACTATAGCACTTGGTCGTCCACCGTCAGTTACACCAGGTCTTCCGTATTGGTCCACCGTAACGCCTGGTCGCCCACTGTCAGTTACGCCAGGCCTTCCGTATTGCTCTACAGTACCGCCTGGACGTCCACCGTCAGTTACGCCAGGCCGTCCATATTGGTCTACCGTAGCGCCTGGCCGTCCATCATCAGTTACGCCAGGTCTTCCGTATTGCTCTACAGTACCGCCTGGTCGCCCACCGTCAGTCACGCCAGGCCGTCCGTATTGGTCTATCGTGCTGCCTGGGCGCCCGCCGTCAGTTACGCCAGGTCTTCCGTATTGGTCTACTGTAGCGCCTGGCCGCCCGCCTTCAGTTACGCCAGGTCTTCCGTATTGGTCTACTATAGCACTTGGTCGTCCACCGTCAATACCGCCAGGCCTTCCATATTGGTCTATTGTGCTGCCTGGCCGTCCGCCGTCACTCACGCCAGGTCTTCCGTATATATCTCCAGTATCTCCTGTCCCAGGAATTAGTCCGGTTGATGGCCGACCGAAAGCATCTGTATCGGGTCTCGAATCACCAGGTACACCTCCAGGACGGTGTACCCCAGGACCGAAACTATCACCAGGCCTCTGACCCGGACCACCATCCGGCACCCTTAACGGGTCTGGACGTGAGTCTAAATGGCACATTTCGTTAAAATTTAGAGTGTCTTATTACATTACCATACGCACCATAGATATAGCCGCCAGTATCCTGCCCTACACCGTAGCATGAACTGCAATCGCCTCCCATAGATTGACTCTGCGCTTGTCCCATACCGTTGGAACCAACTGAAAGCAAACAATATATATGGATGAGTTGACATTGTTTTGGTTGATTTTTTAGACCCAACTGTACCAACAACTGCCCGGGATCCGTGTTGTGTCGCTTCGGCTTCTGCCTTGCCATCCTTGTTATCACCAAAATGTAGATACTGAGACTGAGTTTGACCGCGGAATCTGCGGAATACACAAATCGATTTGTGAACTTTTTAAACTAAAAAAAAATCAATGTTTTATGCTCACGTTCCCCGTATGTTAGCACCGTTGCGTTTAACTCTACTTAGTGGACCATTTGTTATTACTGGTGGGTGCAATTTGAAACTTCCAGTAGGATCATCGATCTGCAATGCAAAACAATAAAATTTAACTGTTCCTTTGCGGGTGGGTGAATGTCACGGGAGGGGGCATTTGAAATAAATTGCTTCTGACTTTGTGCGTCGAATGGCTTGAGAAAGCAGTAATCGGATTAAAGTCACAAGATTTTCCTTGGTCTACTATGATTGTTGCGGGATAGGTTCATTGCTAAGTGAGAAAAGCAATGAATTATTAGCGACTCGGTGTTCATTTGAATGCCTTTCGATTCATTTTCTTTGTTTTTGTTTACATGATATCGTTCAATTGTTTCGTCCTTTACAAGTGTGGTTATTTCTTGTGGAAAACGCGATGAGTCAACTGCCCGTTCATAAATGGACGCATCAATTTCTTCAATGTAGGGGAGGTGGGGGTAAAACGGACATGTTAAGAAGAACTTCAATTATAACTTTGGAAACTGATGTTTCCTAAAACTTTGATGCAGCGTAGAGGTTTATCGATCGCGAGAGGAATAATTTTATTCATCCAAGGTCTGAACCCATCACGAATGTCCGTTAAATGAAAAAAGGTGAAATCGAATGATTCCACCTAGAAGTGATATCGTGCTTTTCAGCAGTATAAACGGACAGACCCTCAACTATTTTGCTTCTGGTTCTAATCAGCTTCTAAACAGTCCACATTTGGCGATTCAATTTCCATTTATAGACGCATTCCTTAGGAATAGACTAAACACACTTTTCACAGTCCATCTCACTCCCACTGCCAACTGTCCGTTTTACCCGTACCAGTACAATTTTTTAATTTAATAATTTAAATTTTCCACTCAAAAATGAATTTCCCTTTCCGTACATACCTAATATCGCTTCTCTGTAAACTCACACACTGAAATATAACCATTAGCGAATTGAAGTTTGTTATTAAACCACTCAAAATGCTTAATATCGAAGCAGCTAAAATTACATCCACACGCGGAATCATGTTTGATTTTCGGTTTTTGTTTCCCTTTTCCACTTTTGATCAGTATTCATTGCTATAGGGTGGCTTAAATATTATAGAATATAGAATATAGAATAACATAACACATGGCTTCATATACCACAAGAGACGTACAATTAAACCGTATTGAATCCTGCAAAAATGATGATAGTTTCTGTGGGAGTAGACATTCTGAATACAAATGATCTCGTGAAACTCGTCCACCATCTCCTCTGTCCTTCTGCTCTTGAACCGTAAGAAAAAACGTCCTGTTCGAATAGTGTATACAACAATGATGGAAACGATTGGGGCAAAGATCATCCTAGTAATGACAGCGAGCGGGGGATGACGAACCGTTTTGTAAAATGACGCATAATAGTAGTGATTGTGACAGGGATAACACCAGGATTGTGCATTTCCATTATTAGATTTCGGTTCAAACTAGGCCTCTGCAGCAGATTTGTATTCAACTGTTTGATCTAGACATGTTTGCGAATATTCTCATTTGAGTCTTATCTAGTTTCTCTAGAGCAGCTATATTCAACTGGCGACCCACCTGATTCTTTTGGATTCCGTTACCATTTTGTATGTGTAACAATCATGAAAATTTGAGAAATCATCTAAGAAACATGGAGATTGGCACATTACGCATTATTAAACTAGATAGTTGTCTAGTTAAGTGGTACAGGTCGGACTCGACTATCCGGGATTCGATTATCCGGAATTTTAGTCTCGATTATTATTTTTGATTTTCGGAAATTTTGAATAATTTGTATAATAATTCCATATTGAATAGCTGATATGGGTATCAAATGAAAGGTCTTGACTAGGGGATGTCCACATACCACGTGGACAGAAAAAAGCACGATTTTAGACTCCCCCCTCGTCCTCCGTGGACAAGCGTGGACATTTTCATACCCCTACCCCCCTTTGTCCACGTGGACATTGTTCCTTTTTTAATTAAAATAATTAAGGAAATAACTGAATTGCGCCTAAATTCTATTTAAGTTTATTTTATTTCAAATTTTACTAGCTGTACCCTGTTGTACCAGTTTTGCTGTGGCTCATTGTTATTGTTCGGTAGAGAAATGAGTAGCATAACAAAGCACATGTTTCATTTAATTTTGAAATAATTGTGAGTAAACTATATTTTTTTGTTTTACCAATATCTGCGATTATATGCAGGCTATCTAGTTTGCTAGCACGCAAACTCGTAATGTACAGTTGACCAGGTGAAGAACAAGCCGCATCTGAATATAAACTACACAACTTCAAAGATTGATCTTGAGCTTTACTAATTGTAATTGCAAACGCCAATCGAATAAAAATAAATGGGTTGAAAATAATTTTTTTAATACAATTCAGGATGTTTTCAACACTAGAAATAAAATGTGATGATATCACATACAGGGTGGGCCATTTAAAGTGGAAGCATCTGGCAACCCCATAACTTTTGACAGAGATGTCAGATTAACAAATGTCATACCGCGTTGGAAGCGTCATTTCAGTACAATTTTAACCATGGAACAATACACACCTAAACAACGCGCTGAAATTGTTCAGCTGTACATTCAAAATAACTTCTCAATTGTGTTAATCATAATGTCTGATGAGGCGCATTTCAACTTGAATGGAAGAGTGAATAAACAAAATTGTCGGTTTTATGCTACTGAAAACCCTCAATTCATCGAAACGCAACCTCTTTACGACCAAAAAGTTACTGTGTGGTGTGGCATTTATGCCGATAAAGTCATCGGCCCGTACTTCTTTGAAAACGAAAATGGAGCAACGGTAACCGTGAATGGGGAGCGTTATCGGACAATGATAACCAATTTTTTATTGCCATTTGTTCGTGAAAATGAATTGGACAATTACTGGTTCCAACAGGACGGCGCTACATGCCATACAGCGGCTGCCACGACCAAATTATTGCGCGAAATGTTCCCCGGAAGATTAATATCGAAAAACGGCGATTATGACTGGCCACCGAGATCACCTGATTTGACGCCTCCTGACTTTTTTTTATGGGGATATTTAAAATCCAAGGTATACACTGGTAAACCAAGGACCCTGGCTGGGCTGAAAGACAATATCCGACAAGAAATTGCTGCCATATCGGCCGAAACATTGGGCAAAGTGATGGAAAATGCCGAAAAAAGGGCACATTTTGCGGTCAAGGCCAGAGGTCATTTACGAGATATCATAATCAAAAAGTAGTTAGAACAAATCTCCTTGGACCAAAATAAATGAATTTCAAAAAAAATATTTTAAAATTCCACTTCTTTACTTTGCTATTGCAAAAACAAATCCTTCCACTTTAAATGGCCCACCCTGTAGAATACATAGATACAATAATGTTAATTCAAGTTCACAGCTTTATTTCAGAAGTGTACTTATTCCATCTGGAACATATTCGCCAGTAATAATCAAATTAACCTGATTGATTCGCTTCCATTCGTTTTATATGAAATTCCAGTAGAACCTTTTTCACATAGATATTCTCGATCGGAAGAAAAAATTATCCTTTCATTTTGGATTATGGATTTTTCATCGCACAGAAAATCGATGGGCAGTTGTGAAATGTTCTATACAAGACCCAGTAATTGCTTTGACAAATGCATCGTTTTAAGACAGAGTTACAGCCTTCCAAAACCCACTCAAAATTTTCGATGTCGCATTCTGGTCCCTTTTTTGTTGAGTCCAGATCTTTGCCCACTGCGGAATATGATTGATCACAGCAAATGCCGATCCATCTTCACTCTGGATTTCCGATTCACCTTTAGTCGGTAGCGCAATACGAAACCTTTTCCGCCATAATTTGTAAAATGTTCAGAGGGTATTGAAAACGTATTTAAAATTTTATTATTTTTCATATCCTTATCGACCATTCTGCAATACATTAACTCTTTGCGGTCGTATGTCTGCTATCAGCCACCACAGCAAGCAATCATACTAAATACCTTATCCTACCACATGCAATAATTTACACTTCATTTGTACGAATTTCAATGTCTAGAGAATTTGATCACGAATCAATACGAAGTTTCTATGGATAATAGATAACGGACTCGGTGTAAACAAAAGATTATTAGCGTAGAGAGATAATACGATCTCATTCAAGGGAAATTATGACGACGTGTGGTGCATGAATCATCATACGCAATTTACACTTACACATTAAATCCTAGGAATTGAAAACAAAATTTCCAATGCTTCGAAAAATTGCAACTTTTCGAGAAAAGTAATACAACAAATTTATTTTACACGTCATTCCGCATGAAAAACTATACATACATTTTCATTCTAAGACTAACTGCTCTCGAGATAGAACAAAATCTATAGAAAATTGTATTTGATGAAAAAATCATATTCGCAATATCCTGAAAATTCAACCATTATGGAAATGTTTAATGTTTATAGTTTTTGGTTAAAAACTTCTATGCGTAGCCTGTAACTATAAAAGTCATAGGATCATAGGAAACAGCTCGGTCGTTCACAGTTCACGTGAGTCATTTTCAGAATATGGATTTCAGTGAAGAAGTCCAATGATTTAGTAAAAATATATGAAGCACTATGAGGCAACTCAATCAGTTTATTGATAATTACGAAATACTCAGGTTGGGCGGAGTTCTAAAACTCTTGATCCCGGAACAGTTTTTATTTATTTTAGAATGAATCGGTGATTATATTTGAAAAAATAATTATTATTCGTGTCCACGTTGATATAGTTTATACCCCCTCCCCCCCTCTCCGTGGACAAGCGTGGACATTTTGATACCCCCCACCCCCCTTAAAGTTGTCCACGTGGTATGTGGACGGCCCCCTAGTAGAATACAGTTATTTATGAAACATGCAAATCCAAGATAGCGGCCACTACAAAAGGGCGGATTTCATATTTCCTCAGAACCCCATCAATATGGGTATCAAATGAAAGGGCTTGACTAGTAGGCAAAATTATTTATGAAAAATGCAAATCCAAGATGACGGATTACATATTTTCTCAGATTATGGGTATCAAATGAAAGGGCTTGACTTGTAGAACACAGTTATTTATGAAAAATGCAAATCTAAGATGGCGGCCACTACAAAATGGTGGATTACATATTTTCAGTAATTTATGAAAAATTATTAAAAATGCAAATCCAAAATGGCCGCTATCATAAAACGGCGCTATTTTTTTTCAAAGCCCATCAATATTGATATCAAATGAAAGTGCTCGACTTGTAGAACACAGTAGATCATGAAAAATCCAAATCCCAGATGACCGCAGTTCCCAAATAAACAATTACTTTTTAATGGTTCCATTCAGCTTGCCCTGTTTGTATGTATGTTTGAGTGCTTATAGGGTTGTCCCACATTCATAGGAAATTGACCCCGTTCCTGTTGACTGATTGATCTGAAATTTGGAACATTTACTTTTAATTCTACTGCCATTATAAAAATGCGTATTCCATGTTCTTGAAAAATTTAATAAAATAAAATCGTGGGGTATATGATGAAACAACTAACTGTGGATAATGGAAATCCAACGTATATTTCTTACCTAATTTTCTTCGGAATATTTTCATGATGTATTGTATTCTATTAGTCAAATCATTTCATTTGATACTATTGAGGGAATTGCAAAAAATGCATAGTCGACCATTTAGTGGCGGCGACCTTTTTGAATTTATGTTGTTTATTTTGTTTCGTGTTCTCCATGTCAAGCCATTTTTTAGCGATGGCCAAATTGAATTTTTCATGGAATACGTAGTTTGATAATGACAGTAGAATTGAAGGTGTCTTCAAAATTTCAGATCAATCCGTCAACAGGAACGAATTCAATTTTCTATTAATGTGGGACAACCTTACAAATATTCAAACATTCATACAAACAGGTCAAGCTAATTGAAACCATTTAAAAAGTAATTAGTTGTTCGGGGACTGTGGCCATCTTGGAATTAGATTTTTCATGATCTGCTATATTCTACTAGTCAAGAACTTCCTTTTGATACCCATATTGAAGCGGTTCTGAGAAAATATGTAATCCGCCATTTTGTAGCGGCCGCCATCTTGGATTTACATTCTTCATGAATAACTGTGTACTATTAGTCAGGCCCTTTCATTCGATACCCATATTGATAGGGTTTTGAGAACATATGTAATCCGCCATTTTGTAGCGGCAGCCATCTTGCATTTTTAAGATCATGGAATACGCAGTTTTATAATGACACCAGAGACAAAGATGTGTTCCAAATTTCAGATCAATCGGTCAACAGGAAGGGGGTTAAATTTCTATTAATGTGGTACAGCGCTTCATACAAAGTTACAAAGTCACAAACATACAAAAGGGTCAACCTAGATAAAACCGTTTAATAAATAAGTGCAAATCATAATTATGATACGTTTACCGAGAGAAAATTGTTTTTTTTATGACTCGATTATCCGGAGGATTCGATTATGCGGAGTGAAAAAAAAATCAATACTCCGGATAATCGAGTCCGGCCTGTATTAGTAAATTAAATATATGTTAAATTTATTCAATCCGTTCATTAGGGCTAAATATGTTGACGCTAGTGTATAAAAATTAAAATAAGTGTTGAATTTTCACGAAGTTACAGCATGTCAAAAATCACTTAAAATTTCCGACTTCGCACTCGGTTCCTCTAATTTTTTTGTCGAGTGTAGTTAAATATTTTAAATTTTATCAAACATGTGTTCCATGCGTCAGAGCAGCCTGTTATTTGCAAATGAATCAAGAATCTTTTTGCGTCTGAAAATAAATTAATATTATAATGACGAATTTTGGTAGAAGTAATTGAAAAATTATAGTGAAAGGAAATTGTAAAGGGTCAATTAGAAGAACAATTAATGGCGAGTTCTCAAAATTCGCTTAGTGAGAAAACGTGAATGTTCGAAAGAGTTCATATTTTGAATAATTTTGGGCGGAACGAATCTAGGCCGGGTTAGCTAGTATAAAATAAAATAGGAGCTAAAATATCTGGTGTTGTACTAATTTCTCGTTTATTTGTACAACGCGAGTGACGCTCAGTATGAATGACCAGTATGAAATGATTAATCATGTTGATCATAACAATAAAGTTCATTATAAAATTCTGAGAGAAAACTTCGAAAAACATTAAAAAGGACTAACTTTGAACTTTTTGACTTTTGACATGTTATTAAACTTTATATATAGGGTGAAGAGTTGAGATCTTTTTTCCATTGAGAACGAGTTTTAGACATGCGTAGCGCAAAGCTATAGAAGTTTGAAGCCATTAGATAGGCTGATTACAGTGAAAAAGTTCAATAGTAAGAGAAAAAATATGGATGTTTGACCTGGTAGCACTCACAGGCAGCAGCATGGTTGGCGCAAAGTTTCAGAATTCTCGATAACAAATAACAATTTCATTTGTTTTTGGATATAGATGCGTTTATAACATTTATTTAACACGTTCGTTGCCCCGTCACCCAGATATGGGTGACACTTTCGTCGTTCAAATTGAATAGGATTTTTTAATGGAATTTGACAGAAAAGGCACCTAAATGTAATTAGGGGCTGTCCCCATACCACGTGGACAACTTTAGGGGGGGTAAGGGTTACGGAAATGTCCACGCTTGTCCACAACATCCACGTGGACACGTTGAATGAATATTTTGAAAAAAAAAACTGTTCACATCTGTGTTCAACAATATATGAAAATTTCTGCATTTTCAATAAATTCATTCGTATTTATCGACAAAATGGATTGAGCTGTTGGATTGTGCTGAACATCTATATTTTTTATATAGTTGAACTTCTTTGTATAAATTTGTATTCTGAGATTGTGTTTTGGAGTGTATCTTTGAGGCAAGCAGAATGAACCATAATCAGCTATCCCCAAAACTGGTCTTCACCCGGAGAAATTCATCTTTGTATCTGGTGAGATTCGAACGCAATTCTGAATTATGCATTATAAATTCCAGCAAGTTCAAGTAGGCAACTGAACGAACCAAAATCAGCGATTTATAAATAGTCAATATGATAGGTAAGCGTTCAACCAGAATTATGCCAAATCCCATGTTTCTTTGGCAGCCCGAAAAAATTCTTGGAGTTTGACTGGGATGTGGGTACTCGGTGGAATACCTATTTGGGCCGTACTCACCAGATATTGCATCTTCAGATGCCGTTGGAAAAAAGGGCAAGAATTTCGACTCACGGGATGGCATAAAATGTATCCTGCACAGTTTTTTGACGAGAAAACAAAAGATATGTGGATTTGTGGAGAAAAAAACGGTGCACATACAGTACCTTTCAAGAAGTTAGAACCATTCAAGCTTTTGAATTTTTCAGCGATCAGAAAAAGCTCGGTTGAAAAGAAATGTAAATAGTGGGATACATTAACTATCTTCGTTAATTTTATAAAGAAGTGATAATGTTAAATGGGGAGTAACATCTGGTTCTAAAGTTATGAAACACCAGTACTATATATTTTTTTTTTTTTGAAGGATTACAAAACGATGAAGGTTACAAAGTTTGTTTTGTAAACTAAAATAGTCATTGTATACCATTTTATCATTTGGACCGATATCTTTCACATCTCTAAAGGCCAAAAAAATTAGTGGTTCTATAGTTATGAAACGAAGTGTAGAATCGTATAAGTGTGTATCCTAAAAATTATGCTTTTGTTTTTCCCCTAAAACTTGGCAAAAATATTTCGAATAATCCTACATAACCCAAAACTTACGAAATTGTACAGAAAGATCATTGGTAGATTTTTGTAGTGCAGTTTGATGATTAGACGAGGATAGATATTTTTTAGAAAAGTTAAGTGAACAGCATCAACTATTAGGGACATTTTTATTTTGATTATTTTGAGCGTTTATAAAATTGACTATTTGAATTTAATTGTTCTATTCAGGCGCGAAACATTAAAAAAAACAAAATATAGAACGATAGTATTTCGGAATAATTTGTTGCTGTTTGTGTGTCAAAACCACCGCGAAACGCCAGTTAACGAAATCCGGTCTTCAGGGATTAGGGACTTCCCAGATCAAACCCCATTCGAGGACTTGTGATGAATAATCTTGTGAAGGGAAGATGTAGCTAAAAAGCAGTATCATTACGGATTACGAAACTGGTTGTAATTCATGCAAAATCGATTTAAATTATGGAAACGAGTGATAGTTTTCCATCTGGTTCTTTATTTATAAATCACCGGCATTTTAGTTTTTTCGAATTTTTAGCGCCTGAACAAAACAATAAAGTTCAAATGGACTGTCTTACAAATGTTATTATATCCTACACTCCATTTCAGTCGGAAGCCTGAAGAACATTCCAGCTTAAAAACTGAAGCAACTCAACCAGCTTACGTTGATTTATGATAGAAAATGTCCGAGACTAGATTCACTAGTGATGTTTCTAACTAAACAGCGATACAAATAACTTCACGGGCAATGTCAGGCAATAAACCGAAAATTAATTACAAACCGCTATTTCTAATGAAGCTAACATTTTTATCAAGTAAAACAGAGAATAGAAAATAAAAAAGGAATTTAAAATAGAATTTATACGCAACAGAATTTTTTCCCCAAATTTTGTTTCCAAGAAGCGAAGAAAAGCTCACGAGAAGGAGGGAGGGGTATAGAAAATGTCCACGCTTGTCCACGGTGGGGGAGGGGGTGTCTAAAATCACGCTTTTTCTGTCCACGTGGTATGTGGACAGCCCCTTATAGGATATGTATAATAGAAAAATAATAAAATAATGACCATATTATTTTTATTAATTTATATTACGGATGGTTTGCACTGCAATTTTTTGCGAAACCCATATAATATGACTTTGGCATGTGTTATTGTTGTCAATTTGTCTTCAAATCCAAAGAAATATTGCTAAATAATTTAAAAGTTGTTTACAAACTAAGTTTTATCTTCATCTAGTAATTTATCCGCTTGTTAATCCATGCAAGAAACTCAGGAACGTCGCGTTGGGTGACGAACGTGTTAAGGGGGGACCTCGGTCTGGAAGGTCGAAAAAATCTAATTTATTTTTTTTTTTGCATTTTTGGGAAACTTATGCCATCAGAAATGTTGTTCTCGAAGGATTTTCCGATATTTGATTTCTGCGACACCCCGTTGCTTCAGAACCGATACCACCAACACAATGTCCTGGAAAAATGGTAATGAAGATGGTGGTTTTTCCGAGCGACATAGCATGCGCTGCCATCACTATTTCTCAAATAGTGATGTCAATCGTTGTGTTTATATTTGAATATTCAGGAAGTGTTAAAAACGTACATTTTATTAGAGATCCCGTTTACATTTTATTAGAGAAGGCTCTCAGTGTCGGTGTGTATGTTGTGAGAAAATAATCGCCAATTAATAAAAAAATCACCGAAAATGTTACTGCTTTCGAGAACTAAGTATACGACTCTATGGACCTTTTTACTACATAAATAATCGAAATAAGCCACAATACAATTGTCATCTGTTAAATAACAAACAGTTGAATGATTGCATGAGAATTTCAGCTCGAATTATCATGCAACCGTGAGTACTTTCAACATTGTTTTGTTTCTTCCATATACATTCCATATTGAATGCAAATAATTACGACACGATATTTTGCTTGCCACTTCGCCTACTGCTCCACCTCGATATGTACCTCATTGCCACCAACATGGTACCGATTTTCAGACAACATCTACGCACCCAGTTGTCAACAGCGTAATAATTATTATTCGTGCAAAATACATCTTAAACAATCACCAAAATACCTAAACATTTCACTTTATTTCTAACATCCGAAAAATTGATTATTTTCGACCTTTCAGACAGGGATCCCCCCTTAACGTGTCTACGTTCAAATGCTTCCTAACCACTTCCATCCTCACCGTAGACAAACGCAAACATTTTTGAACGTCTATCACCCCCTCACGTTATATGTGCACAACAGCCCCTAAGCCCCTACAGATTCAGAGAGCTTACGTAAATCGTATGGCGATGTATGGATTCCATGCAATTTAGTCGAAAAACATTTAATGACTTGCGTCCTCATTCGCGACCCACTCGATAAATGTAACAAAAACACGTTTTTGATGCAAATCCTGACGATTGATGAAAAATGGATCATTTACAACAACTTTGAACCATAATTCTGCCATTCTACGCATAGTTGTCCAATAGTTGTCCATGTTCCAAAATCAGCAACTGAGAAAAACGCAATCGAAGTTTTCTCGCATTTTTGTCTACCAAAAGCTTCAAGTATTTCAATTTAGTAATACACCGGGTTTTTTATAAACACTTACTATTGTTTAATGAAATGTGATGATATCTTCTCACTGAATCAATCAAGCTTGATTACGGGTTTAAAAATTCATGGTGGGACTGTTATGCCTAGAATATCAACATGGGACAATTGAACTTGATGATGTTTTTTGATATACTGGGAACAAACAAACAAACACTTTCACAGAATATAAATCTCATTGTTATTAGACATTCGCTAACAAGGTGTTCACGTGTTCTATGCAACTTTTTCTTATTTGTTTGAGCAATAGTTCCAAACCAGAAAAGAGTACATTATTGCTGCTAAAAGTGTTACATAAAATTCTTGTACTTGAACCGACTTATTCGATATGGATCTGCAAAAAATATATGGTGGGACAGTTATGAATATAATATCAACATGGGACAATTGAGCTTGATGTTGTCTTTTGGTAATAAACTACATGTTTTTATGTGTTTTCCGTAAGATTATGCAAAAAAACAACGTTTTATGAAGAAAAATGAAAATCGTCAAAAAGTAACATGGGACAACAATGCGTAGAACGGCAGCATTGTCTACCTCAAAATCATGTCCTGTGCCTGATGGATTTGGGAATTCTGTACTATGACCCGCTATTCCAACTATATGTTCAGTTCATCATTTGTTCAAGTTTATGCAAAATTTTGATAATTTTGATACAATGCATCGCAATATAAGTTTTTCATATGGCGGCACATATAGTTCAATTTATTGAGTTTTGAAAAACCGCTGCGCGTAGGGAAATACTGTAAAACATCATTCCTTATCGTCTTAATGAATTAATGCATGGTACGATTTCGAAAATGGCCGCCATTTTGGCAATTTTTCGAATTTTCAAAAACCGCTTAGGTATTGTCTATGAATATTATATGAATTAATGCATGGTACGATTTCTCACAGATTCCTAGAGTAACCGCGAAAAAAAAACTGAGGAACAAAGTGCGACATCCCATTTTTAAAGTGATATTTGACAGGCTATAACTTTGGTTTAAATCAACACAAGAAGCTAAGATATGCATAATTTTGAAGCTATTTTTTTTAGTTTCCTTAGAATAATGTACACATATGTTTTTCTTGATGTATGTAAGCGTAGTGTACAAAATATCGGAAAAGACAAAAACATCCAGGGGTTGTATCCGAGACACGACCGCTCAGGACTACACTTTTTTTAAAAAATTTTTGGTTTACCATTTCGGATATTATTGGCCAATACGTAGAAATTTCATAAATAATTATTTTGTAAAAAGTTCCGGGGACCCTAGAAACGATTAATGGGTTGCGTGGTTTTGTAGAATTATTTCGAGAAGCAACGATTCTTTTCTGCCTTTGTGAGAACAATACACTAATTAGTCATATGCCGCAATTTGCTTCTTTATATCAATGCACGTATTGCACTGAGTATTTAACGAGAGGCATCTTCCGTGCATCGCCATTCAATAAGCAAGATACACGCGTCTAACAGATGCACACACTTGCAGTAATAAAAAATGGTACATCGCGAGAATGACCGTTTATGGAAAATTGTTTCTCGACTCTCGGTCAAAACCGTCCACAAAACTAGGAGCTTGTTGCATCAGAACAGAGTCGATGCGCACGAGAGCAAATACGAATGGCAACTAAGAGTATCGAAGGTGTGCTTTTCACATGTAGGGGAAAAGGGGGGAATTTGGACCACCTAAGCAAATCGCCTAATATTTCCAAACCAATACGGTCTAAATAAAAAATGTCACATTGTATACTGAGCTACACTTGTTTTCTCTCAATCAAGAATGTTTAATCATTATATCAAGCTTCAAATTACCAAATATATCATAAAATGAAAGAGATGATTTTTGGACATTAAAATCTGATGCGAGGTGATTTGGACCGTCTTTGAGGTGATTTGGTCCAGTGTGTGTTTCATCGAAAAAAAAAACATACTTATATTCATGTAACGTATTTTGGAATAATGTTACTATCAGTAACAGTGTTCTGGGATCGATACCAGGTGTCTTGGCCAGATTCCAGACCAGAAAAATTGGATTGAGACCATCTCGAATTCTGCATGGATCTTTTCACTGTTGTTCGAGCATTTTCAAACACTTTCGAAACATTGTAAAAAAAATCCATTCTTGATGACCTGCGTTGCTCTTTCAAGCTCCTCCTTCTTCCAACGTTGTCTGCTCATCCTCTTTTTGTAATTCAGCGGCATCTGGAATCAATTAGACCAAAAAATGCCTCAAACCTGTAGGACCAATTCACCCCACAAAAACGTGTTCATGTCACCCCACACAACATGCACAAATTGAAATGCAATTAATTTCATTTATTGTTATCAAACTTACAGTTTCGCTACATCAAATTGTTCCTCTTCTGTAGGCGAACAAAACTTTACTGCACAATAAACGAAAAGTTTGTTTAATCAGCGGAAAAACCCTTAAAACCTCGATCGGAAAACTCTCATTTTTTGGCAATCAATGTGCTTGCTGTGTTCATGCTACCGTTTCCTTCCACCTGTCAAATTTTACCAAAGCTTTTTTTACGTTAGGTACATACGGTTCAACAATAAAAGGAGAATTAGAAAAAATCCAAGTTGAGCCGTGCTTTTTGAGATAAAGGGGTGGTCCAAATCACCCCGTATGTCCATCTCATCCCGTGTTACCCTACAGGAAATGAACAAGTTCTAAATTTCGCACAACGAAAACAAGCAACACACACAAAGCCAAAAACTGATGGCTTGAAGCGACCTATAATCATTTGCACTCTTCTCTTTTTTTGCCTGCTTTGCCATGGCTCGGATGGTTGTGTTAACTGCATCGCCAGACGCACTTCAAGTGAAATATTCGCATGCGTCCACAGCTCGATGGGAAACATAAAACACAAAACGAGCAGAATAAGCTAGCTTTGTTGTTTCGGGCACAGAAAGGTTCTGAGAGTTTTTCTCAGAGGAGCTGCAATCCTTTTACGCTAGCGACAGGTTACTTACTATGCTAGGGTGGAGTTTACTTCGCAAATATTCTCCTTCGCTATCCCCCTTCGTTGTTTCTATTCTAATTCTTTTTTTCCTTTGTTTACAGAGACTTAAAATCCAACGATTCATTCGTCTCCGTTTCTATTCTAGCAGCTGCAAAAGTTGCTCGTTGACAGCTCTGTTCAGGGAACTACACAAATGGACAGAACAAATGTATGGGAAAATGGGAATGCTTCCTATTTTCATCAATTCAAACCATATACAGACCATGGGATTGTAATGTATAGCATATAAAACAAATCTTAGAAAATTTCCGATTCGATTGGTATGCAAATCGTTAAAAACCGTTCGCAGCAAAAATAATTATTAACGTTAACTTTATTTCATAAAAACGTGACTTTTCTGATTTGGCACCCTTAATGCAAGACGTAGACCTACTTCAAAAATCGTGGAAAATGTTTTTAATTTTTTCCAAAGTTTTTTCAAACTGACTTGATTATACTCCATTTGATTCCTAAAAGTCCAGTAGGGCGTTTTACTATAGAGTTATTTGTAATTGAATTGTAACTCTTTATTTCTGAATTAATTTTTTTTTTCGCATTCCACGCATTCCAGAAATGTACTGTAATTTTGGAAATAATGCAGCAAATGCATTTGTTAGCAGGTTAGGCCTATATTTATACGTTCAGCTGTTTTTCTTCCCCCCTTTTTGATCTGATCGATCAATGTTTTGAGAAACTTAGAAAACCCGTTCGTTGGCTTCCTTGTGAAATGAACGATCCGAGACTCAGGTTTTCATGCGTTTGTGTGTATGCTTGAACGTTTCAAATATCATATAAATTTTCGATATCGCACATTGCTCCTCTTATATTTTTTTCGATTTCATAACCCATTTTTGAGCTTTAAACCAAACTGCTGTCGTGATTGAAATGGAAGAATAGATTATTCCTGTTAAAAAAACACGGATGCCCGATGAGATTCATTGAAGCTCTCCTATCAAACAAGTAAAAAACCAAACATCAACAAACTCAAGGACAGGTGAGAGATTGCATTTTATTCAAATTTCGAGTTAATCCCCTGTTCACACATTCTTGCTCAAAGGACTGCTTTCGAAGCGATTGACCTATTTCCCGTCGGTGTAACAGCCTAATCTACGCATGTAAGCATGTAATCGACCGAGACTTCCTTATCACTGTTATTCCCAATTTGTGACTAGTGGAAAGAAATCGAGTACACACATCTTTTTGCAGCCTCCGGTTTCGCATCATCGAAACGCGGCTGCTCGCTTCGTCATCGCACGTTCCGCCAATCAGGCATTAGAACAAATCGAAGACGGAAATTTTAATCGGGGGCAAAATATGAAGCCAATGTGTTCATCATCAGTGCGTTTGTAGAAAGCGAGAAAAAAACGAAAAAAAGGATTTCTGTTTCCGCCCGGGATCGAACCGGGGGCCTTCCGCGTGTTAGGCGGATGTGATAACCACTACACCACGGAAACAGTCGTGATGAGAATGGTTTCTAGTTACTAGATAATGTTCGAGGTTTAACATGAATAACTTGTTGATCCACATTCAACATCTTATGATTTGAAGAACTTACATTTTTGAATTCATCTCCTTTAGCCGTTATGAACAGTGAAACCAGAAGTGCCCATCTTACGGGCTGCATTTTGGATCGTTTTCCACCTCCCGTATTCTTGTAACTTCCGTGTAATGGATTTGACCACAGTCCTTTGATGCTTCACACTCCACTGGTGTCACTTGATATAATTATTATTATTTCAATATTGTTATGTAATATACATCTTCTTCATTATCAAACTTTTTTATTCATCAACACATTTCTTCATTGGCTCTCTATGAAATGGTTAGAGCAATACTGGAGTTCTATTTATGATTCCTGGCACTCTATCCACTATCTATCCGCACTTCATTCATTCAACACTTCTGCTCACTTAATCGCCATGTGCGCTAATCCAGAAGCGCCACTCCGAAACATTCCTCGATACCTTGCTTGTTGAAGTGTCGCTCCAAAAATGCGACCCCCAAGTAAACTTCTTCACTTTCGTTTGCAGATAGCGCAAAGTTCTGCATCTACGCACGCTTGGGGAAGATATTTTTTTCTTATTCCGCCGTTTCCACTAAAACACAACACTCTGACCCGGTCGCATGGTTCACGGAAGATGGACTTCCCAAAAAAAAAACTCGACTGTCCCGAGGAGCTGTCCAACCGCAAGTGACGGACGATCTCTTATGTTGCGAATACAAAACCTCCGTTCGATCGAATCGGAATGATGCAGCGCCCGCGCTCCAGAATTGGCCCGAGATGAACGGAGAGCCCAAGAGAGTATGGGAGAGTTTTCAAATGCACTTGATGTTTTAATGTTGTTTTTTTGTATTATATTGATAGCGCCGCCGAAGTGTTACTGTTTGATTCATCGGAGATGGATGGAAGAAGTGTGACGTGAGCCTGGCAATTCAATAATCGAAGAGAGAAGTGTTCTTGTTAGTGAAACATGAGAATTCGATTCTAGAATTACCGCAAATTACTTCACACTGCTCTTATTAAAGACATTATAACAATCGAAATATTTGTTTATATCACTCCATTGAAAAGTATTCACGGAGATGAACACCATCAATAGGAATTTAAATCGGAAATAATGAAAACACGCGGATCTCGTCAGGCACGCTACAGTGAAACGACAGACAGACATGCAAGAAATACCTGCGCTTAGTAACGAAACATGATCAATTCTGAACGGCCATAAAATATCAGATTAATGATGTTCCACGGACAAGTGTTTTGAAGTCTCAATCTTTTCTATTCATCCTTTTTTGTTTGGAGCAATATATGGGAATGCGGTGCATTTTTTCCCTACTCAAAATATAACATCTATTTAATGTAATTAATCTTCCAACTCTAGTTGCGGCAGTTATCTGAAAAAAGAAGTTCTTTTAAGTTGGAACAAAAAAAGAAGAGAATCTGGTGGAAAAGCCTACAACAGTAAGACTTTGCCAGCTAGTGGTTAGAACCTACCAGAAAATAGAAAGGTGCAAGAAAATGTGACCTCAAAACTATATAAATGATAAATCAACTATAACGAATTCATTCATACAGGTCAGGTAAATGATATTGGTTTGTCCGATTTTTGGTGTTTTCACGCAACTAGTAAATGCAAAACTATTTTCATTCATGAAAATCGTATGCAATCAAGACGAGTTTGGGTTTGTTGAGAAGACCCAAGCCTCTAGTTGCTAATAATATAAACTGACCAGACGTCCCGCGTTACGCGGGACAGTCCCGCATTTCAACAAAATGTCCCGCGTAAGATAACCTCCCGCATTTGGCAAAATAAAAGAAAATGTCCCGCGATATCAATATATTAGGCTGTCAAAAAAGTCCTGCGGTATTTTTTTTTAATTTTCATTTGTTCATAAAATTAGTTACAATCATCTGTTTTAAGTCAAATATGCGCCGTTTTGTTCGATTACTTGTTCCCAACGAGATGCCAACTTCATAATATGGTTATAGAAGCTCGCTTCCTTATTGGCAAAAAACTCGGATAGTCAATTTTCACAGGCCTCTTTTGTGGCTAACTTCTGACTACCTAGTTCGTTCGCCATGGACAAAAACAGGTGGTAGTCACTTGGTGCAAGGTCCGGACTATACGGCGGATGCAAAAGAACCTCCCATCCGAGCTCCCGGAGCTTCTGGCGCGTCACCAAAGAAGTGTGTGGCCTGGCGTTGTCCTGATGGAAGACAATGCGGCCTCTGTTTATCAAAGATGTCCTCTTCTTCATGAGTGCTACCTTCAAGCAGTCCAGTTGTTGGCAGTACAGGTCCGAATTGAGCGTTTGGCCATAGGGAAGCAGCTCATAATAGATTATTCCTTGACAATCCCACCAAACACACAGCAGAACCTTCCTGGCCGTTAATGAGGGCTTGGCCACCGTCTGAGCCGCTTCAGCGGGATCCTACACACAAATTGTCTTCGAAAGGTTTATCGAACAAATATTTTGCGATGCAGAACTTGTCAATATCTCAATTTCACTCAAAGTGATTGATATTTCTTCCCAAAAAAATACGCTCTTTTCATTTGTTTTACATTCTTTCTGGGGCAAACATAAAAAATGCTCGTTGACAAAACTTTTTTCTATCTTTTAATATAATCAATTTAGCGCTTTTTTTTTAAGTTGAATTAGGGTGACCATGAAAAACGGGTTTTTCACTTTAACTTTATATTTCAAATATTACATCAAAACTGTCTTCTTACGTCTTTTAGAGCTTATCAATATATTAGTCCTACTGAAAGTTACTGATGGTTTTTTACCCAAAAACTCATGAATTCAATTTTAATTTACTCAAATACAAAAAATAACATAGTTATGAAAATCACACATCACGTAGAGTGAAATATATTGTTTCAAGTGCCGCTATTAAACTTTGTTTATGTTTGCCCCAGAAAAAATAACAAGCGTATTTTTTGGGAAAAAATTATCAATAACTTTGAGTAAAGCTGATATATTGATAAGTTCTGCATCGAAACATGTTTGTATTAGCAAGCTCTAAAAGTCTTCCGAAGACAGTTTGCATGTAGAATTTGAAATATAAAAGTTAGAGCAAAAAACAGTGACCCTAACGCAACTTAGAAAAAAGCCGCTATATCGGTTATTTCAAGAGATAGAAAAAAAACTTTGTTCTACAAAGATGTCTCGAATAACTGGTACTACAACATTGTCGCACTATGTTTACCCCTACATATAAATTTAAAAAAAATAATTTTTTTTTATCGACAATTTTGGTCACCCTATTTTTGATAACATAAAATGAGCGCTTTTTTATATGTAACAATTTCGTCTAAGACAGTTTTTGTCTAGAGAATATCTGTCGAGCTCTAAATGCTAATCTCCACTTAAACGCACCTTCTAGACCATTGTGCAATGGCCAAAGAATCAAATTTTCCAAAAATGACTTCAAAAAAGAAGTATAATATTTTTTCAAAAAAGACTAGCCTAGCTAATTGACGTTAAGTTGATATGTCGATCATCAGTTGTTTAGCGAAATCATGAGCGATTTGATTAGCCTACACAATTATTTTCGTTCGAAGTTAAGTATGACCATAATCAATCTACCAATCGTATATTGACTCATTTCCTGTGGCTCAACCGATTAAAATTACATAAAAAGAAAAATTACAGCAACATCATAGTTTTACCGTAAATTTCCGTATCATTTTTTTGACGTAGGACTACGTCTAACCGGAAGATATAGGGGGTGAAATGGAAATCTAGGCACTGAACAAGTAGGAAAAAATGCAAGATTTGGAACGCTTATAACTCGAGCATTTCTCAATAGATCGCAATGGTTTTTGCATCAATTGATAGGAAATATATCTACGCATCTATCATGACATTTCATTTTTCTTGAGATAAATAATTGAATAATTGTGAAATATCAAGCATTGTCAAAATGCACTATGTGCCCATTTTTGATTGGTCCATTTTGTGCTCCTCAAATCGTACCGACCAAAACGGGCAACCAGAGCAGCAGCGAAATAGAATGAAGCACGATTGGAAAGGAAAAAGAAAAAATGAACGAAACATTGGTCGCAGTCTCACACATGCGTAATTCTCGAGCCAGCTAGTCAGCTTAAAAATCCCCGCTCCGTTGCCGTAACGATCATTCTCATTCAAACCGTACACCACATCGGTTCGCATCACAACACATCAACAAACCAACCCAAGCAGCCATGTCTGGACATGGTAAAGGAGGAAAAGTGAAGGGAAAGGCAAAATCCCGCTCGAACCGTGTTGATCTGGAGTTCCCCGCAAGGGTAGCTAGGCCGAGCGCGTTAGTACCAGTGCACCAGTCCACCTAGCCGGCGTTATATAGTTTCGGCCGCCGAAGTGATCGAGTTAGCTGGCAAAGCTGCTCGCGACGATAAGAATAACGATAAGAAAACCCGCATTCGGAACAGAACACATTCGGTTCGGTGGACATCATTATTCAATTTTCACCAATTCTTAAATTGTTTCCAGATTGAAAGTACAGTAATTTACAATTAGTTCGACATTTAGCTAATTGGACGGACATGTAATGCGACTTATTTAGTTGGGCATTTTTGAAAACATAGAGATCCAAATTATGACCCCACATTGAAAGTCGACACTGTACCGCTGTCGTCGCAAATGTTCAATTACAGGTTAAAATCGCCTCCAATGTGACACTGAGTGGCGCTTCGGCACGTCGCATTGAATGTAATTTACTGTACAACATGTCACAAAGCTGGATGGGAAGAAATTTTCCAACTGTGAAAGCTGTGGCGAGTGGCAACAAATCGCTAAACAGGAAGGTTTAGCCGAACAAGATGGGGATATCGAGGGAAAACAAAACAATAAACTCTTTAGATTGAAGATAATTTTGTGATCCTGAAAAGGACCCTTTGAAATGAAATACAGTTTGAATAAAATATAGTGGTTTTGAATTTAATGGTATATAATGTATTTTTTTGCCATCGCTCCCTTTTAACGCTCATTCGTTCGTCTCGTTGGACTCGCCCCTCTGGCTGAGTCTGCCGATTTGTCTCTATCCTGTGAGTGTGTACCGCTAGAGTATAAAACACGCGGACCCCAAAAAAATATCTTATTTTCTTTCAAACCGTAAACCCGTGTGGTTGTACGGCATCGGCATCGTGGACGTAACAAAGGAGGACAAGTTAAGGGAAAGGCAAAGTCCCACTCGAATCGTGCAGGTGTGCAGTTCTCCGTAGGTGTATCCGCCAATTGCTCCGCAAGGGTAACTAGGCCGAACGGATTGGTGCCGGAGCACCAGTATACCTAACAGCGATTATAGAGTTTCGGCCGTCGGAGTGCTCGAGTTGACTTGCAAAGCTGCTCACGACAATCAGAAAACACGTATCAAGAACAGAACAGCTTCGGTTCGGCGCTCATCAAGGCAACAATTAGTTTCAGTGAGTGGCAAAGTGTTTCACCGGCACGTCTCATTAAATGTAATTTACTGAACAACATGTCACAAGCTGGATGGGAAGAAATTTTCCAACTGTGAAAGCTGTGGTGAGTGGCAAACGCAATAGCTAAACAGGAAGGTTTAACCGAACAAGATGGGAATATCGAGTGATAACAAAAACACAACACCAAAGGTTCTTTTCAGAACCATCAACATATTCATAAAGAGTAAACAGTAAACTAATCCATTTTTCAGGTAGATAGGTAGGTATTCACGTAGGAGAAGAAAATAAAACAATATATTTAAAATATATATTTAACAAAAGCTGTCCCCTTTGTATAGTCCTACGTCACTCCGGTTATGTCCCCGACATTACCCACCCGTCTTTTTTTGTAAACTATTTTACCCATTTCACCAGTTTAATTTCTTCGTGATTTATTTTGATTTGTGAGAGCATTTTAGACATTTGAAACAAAGTTTAAGGGGTGATCAGCAAGGCTTTTTCTATGAATTTAATCACCCCTCGTAGAAAGTATTGATTTGAATAGATAGTTGAAATGACCTCAGAATCCATCAGTGAAGTAAATCTACAATATAATAGAGTTTAAAATTGTGTGTAATCGAATCATATATAATCGAGTCTGTATATAGGGCCCTATTCCAGAAAACGAGACGAGCAGACGAGTGCTCGTCTCGTTTGTTTTCATATTCCAGAAGCCGATCTCGACTAAAAACAGACGAGTTGCTCGTCTGGCCCGACCGTTCGGCAGCGCTCGCTAAAGAATCAATCGAGTCGTTGTCTGGGTTGGTTTAATGTGTTTTCACTTTGTTGATTTAAAGCATCGGTATAGTTTTGTTCCACTTTCATCTTCAGTAATTGTTTCACGGCTAAACTAGAATTGCATAAGCAATGTATGTTTTGAACTGCAACCATAAAATTAAATCCAGTAATTTGATTTTCTACAGATTTTTAAATGGATATTTTACAAACACCAAAACCAAACGTAAACATTGAACTTCATAACCAGGGCTGCCAGGTGTTTGTTTCAAATATATCAACACTGCCCGAAAAGTGTCTTCATAATCATAATGAACAAGAAAGAATAATGTATGACTCAATTTCTGAGGAATTTTTGATAAAACAATGTTCCACTGTTTTTTTTTATTTTTATGTAATGCGTTTCAATCATCGTACGTAGACATTTCGAAGTTCATTGCTATGCAATTGAATGTTTTTCTCATAATAAACACATGTCCTCACATCCGACATCACTGATCATACCGAGAAAAAGTGACAGAAGACTTTCCAGTCTACTAAATAAAACATTTCAATGAAACTCGTGTACTGGAATAGAATATTTTGCTCGTCTCGACAGTGACTGAAGTCGAGACGAGACGAATTGCTACACAATTATTTTCGTTCGAAGTTAACAGTTACAACGAAGTTAACAAACAGTTTTAAAATTGATCAATCGATACTCTTTTCTCATTGCCAAAATATTAAAAAAAAACATAATAAAAAAGAATAAGTTTCATATATCTTTTGGGTTTCATTGATATTTTTCCTCGAGCATATGGTTTTATCACTCAGACGTTCTGTTATTTGCATTTTCGTTCAATATGTGAAGACCCTTTTCGTGCCGTATTCATATATTCAAAACAGTCATTGTTTACAAACAAGCGAACTCAAAACCAATAGAGTGTAGAAGTGAGCGTTAGTGTGTTGCCTGCATGCAACGTGTACTTCACTTTAAAAAAGTATTTTATAGCATAAGGTACGATGGCCAATCCCTCGCTACTATTTAAATGATGCTGCGAAGAAGATACCGTACAATAGGTTCATTTTGTGATAGTCGGCCAATTATGTATTTTTGAATGTCCTATAGTCCAGTCTTTATCCTAGAATCTAAGTGAAAAGTAGTAATTGTCCTGTTTCTGTAGTAATGTAAAATTAAATGTAGTCTAAGTAAAATTAGTAGTTTCGTTGAATAAATGTAGTGTAGCAAAAATTTGTTTAAATAAATGTTCAATGTAATCGCTCGTTTCAACTTTCGTGTTCGGGATAAATTTGCGCAAAAATTTAAATTGTCACGGAAGTTGTGGTGGAATTCTTTAATATTCAAACAAGAAACATTGGTGCCGTGACCAGGATGTGTATTCCAAGGATCTGAACGACGACGATTACATGAAATTTCTGGAGGATATTTATTCAACGCCATCATAAATTGGAAATCTGTGGTTCTACTCAAATCCATCATACGCATCGCCATCGCTAATTAAGCACGGATATTCATTGGAAGGCGCCATCATTGGCTACCGATATTGGTGTTTCTCTGGATCGATTTGGAAAAATACGAAATTACAAGGCCTGTTAGACAGGCTCACAAGGATTGGGTCGGTGCTTATTGGATGGTGGTCATACGTTTGGACTGGGAGGCTGTTGGCGAGGCATTAGCGTGAACCACAGAAGCAGAAACGGGAAACTTAAATTTGGAAGCAAAACATTGCTTGGATTGGAATTAGATTTTGAATATACAACTCACCAGAAAATAGCACGAATAATTTTATTCTATGTTATTAAACGGTTCGACGTGCGACGGGTAAATTACGAAGACTTTGGTTGGAAGTTGGCAAGCTTGACCGGAAGTTGGCTAGTTCGAGAGATATTTTAATACAAGGCCTGAAAGACAGGCTCACAAGGTGAGTGGCTGTCCAAATCACATTATATCTCTCGAAAGGTGCGTCTTTTGTCGTCCTTGTTCCAGATACATTTGTTCTCTTCCGTGAATCGGCGTTTCGGCAGCAGCGATGGGTAAGAAGACCAAAGCGAAAACCCATGTGAGAGATGGCATCATGGACTTCATTCATCGTCTGGAGGACTTCTTGCAAAAACCTGGACCGATCGATGGAAATCAAATAAAAATTCGATTGGAAAAACTGGAAGAGAAATGGAAAGAATTCGAAGAAATACAATGTGAAATCGAATTCTCAGAGGAACAAGAGGAGAACATGGAACTCCACAGCCAAGTCACCACAGAGTTTGAGGAGAAATATTTTGAGGTAAGGGCAGGGCTAGAGAGTAAATTAGCGACACACAACGGTACTCAGAATTCTCAAAGTAATTCAAATACGAGTGGCGTACACTCAAACGTACGACTTCCGCAAATAAATTTACCCGAGTTTGATGGAAACTTCGAAAATTGGCTAGCGTTTCATGATACATTCAAGGCTCTCATCGATTCATCCCCGGATTTGAGTGGTATACAAAAGTTTCACTATTTACGGGCTTCTCTAAAGGGCGATGCACTCAAGCTGGTAGATTCATATCCGATGAGCGAGTCAAATTATAGGGTTGCGTGGTCCGGATTAGTTTCGCGATTTTCGAATGCGTATCTCCTCAAGAAAAGGCACATGAATTCTTTACTAGAGTATCCAAAAATGAAAAGAGAGTGTGCTGTTGGAATTCACGATTTAATCGATAGTTTCGAACGCAATACAAAAATTTTGGATCAACTAGGAGAACAAACTAAAGGTGGTTGGGGTGCAATGTTAACTCATTTGATGGTCTCGAAATTGGATGATTATACACAAAAACATTGGGAGGAGCATGCTACGCATCATGATAATCCTTGCTATTCATTGTTGATCGAATTTCTGAAGAATCGAACACGAGTTCTCGATGCGGTGTCTGTTGATCAGCACGCTTCCGGTACAACAGCTTCGACGACACTAAACAAGCTACGTCCAGTGAAGGTTTCGGTCAACTCGGCGACTGGAATTAGGGTTACCAACTGTGCGGTCTGCAATGAAAAACATTATTTAACGCAGTGTCCATCGTTCAGCAAACTAGATGTTGATAAGCGACTTAGAATAACAAACTCGAAACGGCTTTGCAGTAACTGTTTAGGGAGAAGTCACATGGCCCGAGACTGCCCGTCGAAATATCGGTGTAAAACATGTTCGAAGAAACACCATACGCTTTTGCATCCCGGTTTTCCTGCATCTGGTTCTGGTTCCTCTCCTGCACCTTCGAACTCCAATGCGCATTATCTAGTCCCATCGACATTTGGTGGTACAACAAACTCTGGTGGTTTGGGTTCAAATTCGGTGGAATCGTCTTCAATCAATGTAGCGATGAGATCTTCTGCATCACACGTCCTCTTGCTTACGGTATTGCTGAAGGTGCAAGATAATTTTGGGAAGATGCAATTGGCTCGAGCTCTCCTGGACTGTGGCTCTCAGGCCAATTTGATGTCTGAAAATCTGTGTCAACTGCTGAGGCTTCCTAGACGAGATAAAAACGTCGAAATAAGCGGAATTGGACAATCAAAAAGACAATCGGTATGCGAAGTGTCAACAACAATCCCCTCACGTGTTCAAGAATACACGTTGCCATTGAATTTCCTTGTCTTGGATCGAATCACAGACGATCAATCATCAATCTCTCTTCCGTTGAAGTACTGGAATCTCCCCGCATCAATGAAACTCGCTGATCCAAATTTCATGAGGTCAGGTCCCATAGACATGATTTTAGGATCTCAATTCTTCTACGAATTTCATCTCCTGGATGGTGGCCGGATGCAAATGAAGAAATTGAATCATAGTTTGCCATCGTTCGTAAAAACAGTTTTTGGTTGGGTGGCTGCTGGAGAAATTCAATGGAAAAATTGGTTGTAACGTTGCTCTGACTGATCCCCTGGAAAAAGCAATAGAGAAATTTTGGAAAATAGAAGAATTTCAAAGTAAAATCCCACGGTCACAGGAAGAAGAAGATTGTGAATTGCACTTCCTAAATACTATCGCCAGAGACGAAAATGGTCGCTTCGTGGCCCAGTACCCTAAAAATGCGAATTTTCACGAGATGATTGGGGACTCAAAAGGTACAGCATTACGGAGATTTCACCAATTAGAAAAACGGTTAGAGAAAGATGTTACATTGCGAAGCAAATACAATGAATTCTTAGAAGAATATTTGGAAAGCGGACACATGAAATTAATTGGTGAAGCAGAGGAAAATTTGGACAAACATAAGCCACACCATCCAGTCTTCAAAGAATCCAGTACTACCACCAAACTTCGGGTGGTATTTGATGGGTCTGCAAAAACGACAACAAACCGTTCCCTTAATGATGCACTGCTCACAGGTCCCGTGATTCAAGACGATCTTTTCGAATTGATGGTTCGATTCCGAAAAAATGCAGTTGCTCTGGTGGCCGACATCGAGAAGATGTACAGGCAAATACGTGTGCATCCTGACGATGCTTGCCTGCAGAGAATCCTATGGCGATTCACATCTTCAGAGAGCATAAAGGTGTACGAGCTTCAAACGGTCACTTACGGGTTATCTCCCTCATCTTTTATCGCTACTCGCGTGCTTCAGCAGCTTGGTGTGAGCTACAGCGATAAATTCAAATTGGCGTCCTATGCTGCACAAGAGGATTTTTATATGGACGATTTTCTGTCTGGCACCGATTCAGTTGAAAAAAGCAAAGCAATTACTCCACGAAATGCAGTCAATGATGAAGGAAGGTGGTTTTCAACTGAGGAAGTGGAGCTCTAGTCATCGTGAAGTTTTGAGAGATCTGCCACCAGAGTTGATCGATAACGCTACAAAATTGAACCTGGAACCAGAAAATCATATTAAAACACTTGGATAATTTGGGAGACGGAATCAGATCAACTTGGGATTGATGTTAAGGCCACGCTGAATCACGATCCATGGACAAAACGGAAAATATTTTCGGCAATTGCACAGCTTTACGACCCACTTGGTATAATATCACCTGTGATAATGTGGGCAAAAATCCGGATGCAACATCTTTGGGCAGCTGCTCTCGGATGGGACGATCCGATTCAGGATACTGTCGGGGCCAGCAAGCAAGGAACAACTAAAATCGAGATCATAGCATCTAAATCACGTGTAGCTCCAATCAAACGGCTCAGCTTGCCACGATTGGAGTTGTGTGCTGCACTCTTAGGAGCCAAATTATACGCGAGAGTTTCTGCAGCGCTGAGGATGGAGGGGAATCCTTGCTGGTTTTGGTCGGACTCAACAGTGACATTGCATTGGATCAAATCGCCGCCAAATACATGGCAGACCTTCGTCGGAAATCGTACGTCCGAAATACAATCGCTAACGCATGGTCGCTACTGGAATCACGTGAAAGGGTCTGATAATCCAGCTGATTATGTTTCACGTGGCATGCTCCCGGCAGACTTTCTCGTTATCAAATCCTGGCGATTCGGCCCAGATTGGTTGACAATGGAAGAAAATGACTGGCCAAAACACGACGATACTAATCCACCGTCTGAAGAAGATCTGGAAAGAAGGAAAACTGTAGCTGTGGTTCAAACTTCGATAGAAATATTTTTCTTATTCCATCGTTATTCGTCCTTCACAAAGCTTGTTTGGATTACTGCTTTCGTCCTTCGTTTTTGTCGATTATGTCGCCGTAAAAAATCCCAGTTGAAGCTGTAAGAATTTCTCACAGTACACGAGCTGAAAGTTGCAAAAGAAACGTTAGTAAAATGCGCCCAGCAGGAACAATTCGCAGATGAATTAAAACCCCTGAAAACAAATAATATGGTTTCACCAAAATCATCGATAAAGCTATTGCACCCCTTCCTCGATGAAAACGGCATAATTCGCGTCGGTGGCCGACTTCAGCGGTCCAATGAAACATACATCACGAAGCATCCCATGATTATACCAAATAACCACCCCCTATCTCGCCTCATCGCAGTATATTTTCACGCCCTTTGTTTACACTCGGGTCCCCGAATGACGCTAGCCACAATCCGCCGAGAATTCTGGCCGATCAATGGTACCAAACTAGCTAATAATGTGTGTCGCAAATGCCCTAAATGCTTTCGCATTAGCCAAACCCCAATTACCCAACCTGTAGGTCAACTTCCGAAAACACGCACTATTCCTAGTCGACCCTTTTCAATCACCGGCGTCGACTACTGTGGCCCCGTTTACTTAAAGCCAACGCATAGACGAGCTGCATCACGAAAGGCTTATATTGCTGTATTCGTTTGCTTTTCTACCAAAGCAGTGCATCATGAACTAGTTTGTGACTTAACAACTGAAGCATTTATAGCCGCACTCCGTCGTTTCGTCGCACGTCGTGGTTTACCCATGGAAGTACATTCGGACAATGGAACTAACTTCGTTGGTGCAAAAAATATACTGAATGAACTCTACAACACGATGAACAGTAAGAAGCACCAAGACACAGTCACGCATGAATGCAGTAGCCGAGGAATCACTTGGACTTCATACCTCCGAGAACACCAAATTTTGGCGGCCTTTGGGAAGCAGCAGTGAAAACAGCAAAGACTTCACTCACCAAAACAATAGGCACAACACAATTATCGTTTGAGGACTTCTCAACTGTTCTTACACAAATCGAAGCAAATATGAACTCCCGTCCACTCACTCCATTGTCAGAAGATCCTGGAGAGTACGACGTTCTAACTCCGAGTCACTTTCTAATCGGAACACCACTAAATTCAATGCCCGATCCCGATTATTCGCACACACCGATAAACCGTCTTCGCCATTACCAGCAATTACAAAAATTGATACAAGATCACTGGATACGCTGGAGAAAAGAGTATCTGTCGGAACTCAACAACCAACGCAAACGAACATCACTTCCAATCGATATACGCGTGAGGCAGATGATCCTTGTACAGGACGAAAATAAACCTTCGATTGCTTGGCCACTTGGTAGAATTGAGTCAACTCACCCAGGAGAAGATGGTGTCGTCAGAGTAGTGACGATAAAAACAGCCAATGGGTCATACAAACGACCGGTATCCAAGATATTTCCACTACCGTTCGATCGCGATGTCACTACAGCACACTCCGAATTAATGAACGAGAAGAATATGAAACAAACATTGTAATTTTGTATTGTTATTGTGAAATGTAACGTAAATTTATCATTGTAAATTTAGGTGGCCGGCTATGTTTACAAACAAGCGAACTCAAAACCAATAGAGTGTAGAAGTGAGCGTTAGTGTGTTGCCTGCATGCAACGTGTACTAAACTTTAAAAAAGTATTTTATAGCATAAGGTACGATGGCCAATCCCTCGCTACTATTTAAATGATGCTGCGAAGAAGATACCGTACAATAGGTTCATTTTGTGATAGTCGGCCAATTATGTATTTTTGAATGTCCTATAGTCCAGTCTTTATCCTAGAATCTAAGTGAAAAGTAGTAATTGTCCTGTTTCTGTAGTAATGTAAAATTAAATGTAGTCTAAGTAAAATTAGTAGTTTCGTTGAATAAATGTAGTGTAGCAAAAATTTGTTTAAATAAATGTTCAATGTAATCGCTCGTTTCAACTTTCGTGTTCGGGATAAATTTGCGCAAAAATTTAAATTGTCACGGAAGTTGTGGTGGAATACTTTAATATTCAAACAAGAAACAGTCATCTAGCATCCCTGGGTATGAGTTCAATGTTTACATTTGGTTGTGTTGTTTGGGAGAGGTCCATTTGAAAATCTGTAAAATCTTGCAATTACTGAATTGAATTTGATGGTTGCAGTTGAAAGCATACATTGTTTATGCCATACTAGTTTAGCCGTGAAACAATTTTTGAAGATAAAGGCGGAGCAGAAGAATACCGATGCTTTCAATCAACAAGCTGAACAAACACATCAAACAAACTAGACGATTCGACTGATTCATCGACGAGCGCTGCCAAACGGTCGTCGAGCCAGATGAGCTACTCGTCTGTTTTTAGTCGAGCTCGGCTTCTGGAATATGAAAACAAACGAGACGAGCACTCGTCTGCTCGTCTCGTTTTCTGGAATAGGGCCCTATAAACCCATAGTTAAAAATTGGGTTTGAAGACGAATACACAATACGAAATATTCATAATTCGAACGACCGAAAGATTTTATTTGAGGGGCTCGAAATAAAAGGGGTTTAAATGACATCATCGATTTCTCTACATCGACTTTCTCTTTTGGTCATAACTTAGCTTCAAACACATTCCCAGCTGTAGTTGACAATGTGGAAGATAGGTCACTACCTCATCTATCGGATTCTACAGCAAACTCGAATTGGGACGTTTTTGCAGTTGAGTTATTAACTAAAGAGAAAGTTGATGAAGAGAAATCGATCAAATCACTTACATCCCTTTCATTCTGAGCCCCTCAGTTGTAATACACGAATTGGAGCGGGTTCTTCTTGCATCGTTCGAACCAAGTCTGCACATTCGAATACGTTGGTACAGCGTTCCCATGTCAAAGGACTGTCACTGGTTGACAACAGCATACCTCTGGGAATTCTTTGGGTAGAGCTAATTGTCCTTTCCGTATTTCTTGGGTATGTAAACCTGAATGGCGCAATATTCCCATAGCGAGACTATCGACGATGGCTGAGATGTAGTGCTGAGGATGCAGCTTTAGGAATTACGTTTTCTGGCTGCTCCCTGACCATCAAAAGTGTGTGGTTGAAGTTAATCTTGACCCTAACGGTTTTCGTCATCTGGACGACACGGCATGGAGCATATCCATCTTCTGTCTGAATTTCTTCGTATCAACAGGTTGCCTGAAGTTGAACGATCTTCAACCGATGCGTAAAACGAGTGGAATTTGGTGGCTATCTGATCCATCCTTGAAAGATCTTCGATTCAAATTTCATAACATACGCGATTAAATAATGGACTATATGTTTTTGAGATGGTTTAGGTACTTCTTATACAACTCTCGTAACTATCTCATCATCCTGAAAATATCATATGAAATATTATAGTAGTGATTCGACTTCTTCTCTGAGTGAAGCTTTCAATAAACTGCCGAAATTATCTCGCGCTCAGAAGATTGTATGAGAGCACTGCTTCCTCTCGTATGATCATCTGTCACGTTCTCGAATGGCTCGTTAAGATTCCCGACAATTGGCTTCATTGGTACGCCTTTCGTCAACGGCTATTCATTTCAATTAATCGATTCTGGTTCGAGTGTCTGCCGATCGTCCGCTGAATGAAATGCATAATTTACGATCCGTGATTTTAGTTTTTAAAGTGAGAAAAGTTTCGTTACACAACAATGAAGGGCTACCAGTCGATCCGAACTTCGGATCTGTGGTTGTTCGTTTTCCTAAGAACATCATTCGGGGGTTTCATCGTTGATTGAGAGAGAGAGAGAGAGTTATGAATCAAATATTTTGTCTCTTCTGCGTACACAGTTCTGTCATTTCATTAAAGAATTTTGGACTGATAATAGTCATGCGTGCGCCACGTTATCAATTTGCGCCACGGGCGTTTCATTTTTGCTGAGAATTTTGCCAGTGACATTGACCTTCTTATATTTTTTTCATCCCAGCTGCTCACAGTTATTCGCCTTAGTGAAAGTTTCATTTCCGTTGACATTGGATCATCTGATGCTAAAAAAGACATACACATTTTAGTGAATATCGCGACGAAATTCTCGTAAACGTACACATAAGAATATGAAACTGACCAGTGGACATCAGCCTAGCTTAATTTTTCTCCGAAATTTATTTTATGCAAAGATAGTTCCAGCTACAAATAAAAAATCGTACTGCACGCGTCGAAACGATTAGTAATCAGAAGGTGCAATGTCCAGAGAATACGGATGGGTACGGTAAAACATTTTCTATAAACTTTTCCAAATCTCAAGTACACCTTTTCTTTAATCAAATCAGAGAATTCGAAACCCCTAAAAATGATGCTTTTTTGCAAAAAAAAAGTCACAGGAGGGTTGTGTCCGAGACACGACCGCATAGTTGACGTAGGATTCCGTTAGGCTATCTGTTGATTTTGGATATGTTTGAAGAATAACATCATTAAATTCATTGATAATGATTTGGTGGCTCAGAAAAGACCGTTTTGTTTGGTTGTTGGGTATTGTTCATTCACTTCACTAGTGTTCATTGAGTGATGAAGACAGCAATGATGACAGGAGGATGGTAAACAGTCATTGGATGGTGCATATCAGATAGAAGATGCCGAAGTGGAATGAGATATGATGAAAACCACCATCTTTGATCCTAGACGAGATGCCCCCTGTGTATGGATGAAATAGAGGAAAAAGAACTCACCGATGTAATATAAGTAATATAATATGTAACAATTATCATTTTTTTACATCAGTAAAAACATAATACTTTAATATAGAGAGAACATATTTGAAATGGAAAAAGTAATTTTCATTTATCATTTTTTGCTTTTTGAGTGTTTATTCAACCCAATGCGAATTTTAATTGTACTAAAAACACCGTATAAAATTTCTTTGGATGAAAATGAACACAACAAAACAGACAGCTAAAAACCGAACGACCCGTTCTCGAGCGGGAACACACCTTGGTTTTTATTTGTGAAAATTGAAATTAATCGTTTCATTTATCAATTTATTTTTTATACAAATGGTAACATATATAATTTTACACTTACACTTGTGCTAAATTTTTCACCATACACGGTCATTTTTTATGAAATTTCACGAAGCAACCAACAATAAACTTGCAAATTTAAATTTTATTTGCTAGAATTAATCGTATTACTCACCTTACTTGCAATATAAAAATACTCCCGACTTGCATATATTTGCAATTCCGATTTCCCTCGGGCAGCTTGGTTTTGATGCCTCTGTTAGGGAACACATTTCGGTGGGAGTAAAAGCTCCCCCTACTTTCATGTATTTGCAATGCCGATTTCCCCCAGGCAGCTTGGTTTTGATATCTCTGTTAGGGAACACATTCCGGTGGGAGCAAAAGCTCCCCCTACTTTAATGTAATTGCAATATCGATTTCCCCCAGGCAGCTTAGTTTTGATGTCCCTGTTAAGGAACACATTTGGTGGGAGCAAAAGTTCCCCCTACTTTCATGTATTTACAATGCTGAATTCCCCCAGGCAGTTTGGTTTTGATGTCTCTGTTAGGGAACCGCCGCATGTGTCGTCAATTTCGACCAATCTGAAGTGGGTATATCCTTTAGTATAGGGGTTGAGAATAATCAATTGTTCGATACTTAATTTCATGACATGTATTATTTTATTCAATAGAAAAAATTGTTATGGAATGCCGAAATTTCATCAATCCATCATGAAATGACTGAGCAATAAGCGTTTGAAATTGGACAATTTTCAAAATGTGCTCGATTTTCAATTTGTAACAATATGTTCCCGAAAGACGTAATCTTACGTCAAAAATCAATTTCGGGTTTCGGTTTTACAATAACCAATTTGTACTTTGAGTCCGAGTTCAATTCGCATTCGCCATTTATTCCATTTTTGTAATTTCAGGATACGATTAGATTCAAATAGCTGCAATAGAAACAATTGTATTTATGATATATGCACCTCCAGATGTCAGTGTACTACCTTATTTAAGTTATGTTAATCGGCAAAAAATACAACTAATCTTTCTGTGAGCAGGAAACTAGCTTCTAGTTCAAGATGCGAACTGTTCCTTTCAGCTTATTCCACAGAAACCTTCAAAAGTTCAATCGCTATTTCTTAATTCTAAAATTCGACGTATTTCCCAACTTATCCATAGTGCGTCCATAGCAGATCCAAACAAAAACACCACTGCCAAAGGCAAACGCATCCATCCATCGGCCAACGAAAACGACAGTCTGTGCCACCCTCAGTATGTTTTCAATTTAATAATTGATACGAGCTAATTAAGGGCCATCAGTAAAACAAACAATATTAATTTCCCACTCTGCTCCTCCTCCTCCTCTTCCCCCATATAACAACCAAAGCAGAGAACTTATGCTGCACAATACTTGGCTATGTTGAGTGCGCCCTGGCACCAGCGTTGAGCGACCCGCTCAAACGATCAGCGGGGCCATTAACATATTTGGAGCACTTTTTCACCAAAGCCGTATTTGCTTCGCATTTGGCGAGTATCGGGTTACCATAAAATGTGTCGAAACCGTCCGAGATGTAAAGATGTGATACCATGGGATTACTGATGGTTCTAATTCAATTAAGAAAACTGTTGCGGAGATCGAGAAGCGATTATGTTTTTTTTATGATTATTGTGCTTCTGCTGCTGTTCATTTATCCGACCCAGATGTGCGTTGGATGTGACGATGACCGAGCGACGCATTCGTCAGTGGCCTGTGTCTTTTGACAGCTGAGGCAAATGATAAATTCATCGTCGGATTGACACTTGGCCACCATCGCATCGGCTGGGCAAATACGGGAGAAGCATAATTGCCTGTTACGATCCGCGATCCGTTCTCGGAAGACATTCGTTAATAAACTAGGTCTTTGAACTATTATTAAATGCTTTTCTCTATTCGTGGAAAATAATTATTACGAGCATTTTTTTTTGTGTCATTGTGTCATGTTAAATCTCAAAATCCATGATTTTGCTCGTAATGATAGAGGTGATAATTTGAGCGTTTGGTTTTTAATTTATATGAAAAACATAGGAAAGTTGTAAATGAAAAGAAAATTCGTAATTGTTGGTAGGGATTGCATTACCGTGCCAAAATTTCAATAACCTGTTATTCGGTAACGAAAAATACATTACCGGTAAAACCGGTAAGCTACCGGTAAAAAATACTTTAAAATAAACCATTTTCTAGATGAAACGGCTTTTGTTGATGGTGATTAGTTTACAATATAATATTTTGCAGATTTTTGCTACCTAGTTTGTTAGTTAAAGTAATACTTAAGGACACAATAATGTTAATTTTGTCGTATTCTAATCTATGTCGGATTTATTAAGGAAATTTCCAGAAAAGGAAAACGCACTTCCAATCCGTTTATAGACGTTGAGCTTGAGCTGGATGTTGATACCATTGATAATTGCAATCGTTGTTCAAGTTTTTTTATGTTTAACTGTTCTGCAGGTTCTGCATCTTTCACTGGATTTTTCCCTCCTGTTGTCCAGTTACTGAATCAATGCAATAATCGTCAAATTTCATCAAGTCACGAACGATTAGAAATGTCTGCTTGATCAATGTAGCCCGTGGCGTTTGATAGAAGACGCCGAAGTAATCATTAACCCTTTGCGGTCAGAATTATTTTTACTTGAAAAAGCAATGATGTATAACTTTGTTAGATTATATGCAGAATATGTATAATTTGTGAGATTATGAAAGAAGAACAAGATTTACTTATTTTTATGTAAACTTCAGATAAGTATTTACTTAACAATGTGTTTCAATGTATTATTTTCTTATATAAAAATATATGCTATAATTCACATGATATTTTCGAAACAGTCCCCAAAATTCAGTTCAGGTGTTTGCATGTACAGATCGGACTCGATTATATATAGACTCATAAGTCAAATATGACTTACTTGAAGAAGAAATATAACCTTTCAACGTTAATGTGAAATTTAAGTGACTATTACATGTACAAAGGGGTAAAATCGCGATTTTTGACAATTTTGCTTCAATTTTCACCTGATGGTCACTCCGATAGCTGTTCTAGCATAAACTGCAATCCAACGTCAACTTCATAAGGGGTTGAGTTCTTCCGGTATAGCAGTTCAACCAGAACTGGTTCGAGAGCATTAACCAATTCCTTCATCTCTATCAGTTCTTCATCGCTGAAACTTTTCAGATCGAGCAGCAATTTTTGACCTAAGTTCGGAGGTCGTAGAATCGGCGCAACACTGCCAGATGTGTTTATTCGATCTTATTTGGATTCTCGAGTAATATTTCAAAGTGGCATAAA
Source organism: Toxorhynchites rutilus septentrionalis (assembly GCF_029784135.1). Lineage (NCBI taxonomy): Eukaryota > Metazoa > Arthropoda > Insecta > Diptera > Culicidae > Toxorhynchites > Toxorhynchites rutilus. The sequence goes on along the minus strand of NC_073745.1, from coordinate 316,428,557 downwards.
AGGAAACATTATTTACGGTATAAAAATGAAAATTACCGAAGTTACCGTTATTGATTGCAAAATTATCGGTAAGTTGGTAATGAAAAATGATCCGTTATTACCGGTAATACCGGTTAACGATCCCTAATTGTTGGTTAAAAATCAATTCTTTTGCATCCTTGCAGTTATTTCACCGAGAACACGTGTGATGTTGTGCTCTGGTACTTGAATCGATGCTGGTACGAGGGCAGTCCAATAAGTACTTAGTCTCCTTTTAGCTCGATACCCAGCGATATACCAACTTCTTTAATCCATCTGAAAAATACGTTTTTTCGAGGTCTGCAAAGTAGGCCTCCGTGGCGACGAGGACCTCCTCATTCGACTCAAATTTCTGCCCGGCAAACACTGGTCTCTGAGAAAATTTAGGCGTCCAAAACCCAAAAATGAAGTTGCATAAAAACACAAAAATCCTACAGTCCCTTATTCTAGGATATTCAAGGCATCTACGATGACGTGTTTCACCCCATTCCGCGCTCGCATCATTGCTCTGGCAACGCGATAAGATACCAGTTTCGCATGCTCGCCGGTGAAACTATTCCGCGTGTGTTTTTCTAACATGTGTTTTGGTGAAGTTTATAAAGATTTTTTTTTGGCTCATTATGTTTCTTGAAGTATTTCTAACGGAGAATTTGCATTTGTTCAAAGTTCAAAATTCGGTTGGTTTTAGTATGTGTTAACTCCACACAAAGTAAGTACTATTTTGGAAGTATAATTTGGTTTCGGATGGACTTATAAAACTTGCCCCGCATTTTCCCGCAAAACTTTGTTAATGAAAGTGTTCCTCACTGTATCTTTTATCACTCAGTACTTGAGTTTTTCATCCGAAAATTGGATTTTGAGCCAAAACATTTTGGCCGCCTAAATTTCCTAAGGGAGTGCGGCGAGTGCCTTTTCAAGTTTGGAAACAAAAAAAAAGTCACACGGAGCCAAATGATACCAAACACGATAAAAACTGAAATTTTTGAACTTTGCCCCCTTGCCCCTCCCTCCTTTCGGTTTTTTGGTGAAACAGAGTTGAAAAATGAACTCTGCGTATCCGAAAACCCTAGTCTTCCGAAAATTGGATTTTAAGCTAAAAAAATTTGGCCGCCTAAATTTTCTCAGGGAGTGCGGCGAGTGACTTTTTCAAGTTTGGAAACAAAAAAAAGTCACACGGGGCCAAATCTGGAGAATACGGGGGCAGCAGTTCATAGTGCAATTCGACCAATTTGGCCGTGGTGACGGAATGGCGGAATTTCCATTTTTCTGAAATCCGCGGACACACCCGCTTCCACACACGGTCAGAACAAAACTACGAGTCCGATTCGGCTGAAATTTTGACAGCAGCCGTTCACAGGACTGTACTACACGATAAGTAATCTCTCTTGCGATACTGACACCATCGGGCGATGAGGCTAAGCACTTATCGGACCGCCCTCGAATATCCACACTAACAGGAGATTTGACAAACCTTTACAAAAAATTATCCAACGGCGTCAAATCGTACGATCTAGACGTTCCACGTTCCGCTGGTCCAAAACGAGAGATGAATTGTTTACCAAATTCGTTGCACAATATGTCGTCTTGTCAACCAGATTTAGCTCGTGTATGGTGGGGATTTATTGCACGATCACCGTTGACAGTAACGTTGTTCTCATCTTCATCTTGAAAGAAGTATGGGCCAATGATTCCTCCGGACTATAAGCCGCACCTGACAGTATATTTTTCTGGATGCATTTGCAGCTATTGCTTTGGGATTGCTCATCAACCAAATACGGTAATTTTGTTTAATAAGGCTTCATCGCTGAAAAACATTTTTCGATAAAATAAAAAAAAACATTTCTCACAGAGAATTGATTTTGATAATGTAATCCAATGATTCGTGATCGTTGTTCATTTGTAAGTATTTCCGTAATGGAATGACAATGAAAACATTACAGCTTTAATTTTGACACATGACACGAATGTGCTAAAAAACCAAACAGCAAAAAATCACTCGTTACTCCTCGGAAAAATGTGAAATTCACATGAAAATAGTCGAAAGAAAAAAAGAATCATGGTTCCATCCAGGATCGAACTGGAGACCTTCTGCGTGTAAAGCAGACGTGATAACCGCTACACCATGGAACCTTCCGTGCGGCGAGTTGACACTACTCGTAGTGGGAATATTTTCGAACATAACACCAGCATCATCTCTCGTACATCAAGGAAAGGTTGAAATCCCATTTTATTATTACCGTTTAGACTCATACTCCGAACATTAATGTTATAAATAATTGAAAAATGAAGACCCCGATATTCTTTGGGATATACCCCTCTATTATACATTATTTACAGATATCAAAACAGCCATTTGGCAGCAATATATCAGTGAAACGTTGTGGGTGTAAAGACATAGGTCATTAAGGCAACTTTTCATATTTGAAAAATTAAAAAAAACTTACTTTTTGAAAAAGTTTTTTTTCTTATTTAAAAAAAAATATTCAAACCCTTTAATACCTTCAAAATTATGGTCAAAGATTAAAAAAAATTTTTTTTTTTTTATTACACTGAAAAAAAATGAAATAAAACTAAATAATTTTTTTTTCAAAAACGATTTGTTTTCAAATTCTCAAGAAAAATTATATGAACAGCCCTTACAATTTCCAACAAGTCACCCTTACATCGCGTTTTAACAGGGAAAAAGTTTTTCTGACAACAACTTGTCAGGGTTCCTCATTCGGTGTAAGGTTATGAACCCATTGGTGATCGGAAATTTTGAGCAGCTGATCGAGCTAAATTTTCATTCTGGATTCATGAGCTCATATCATGAATTCGTCTCCATGCAGGTTAATCCTTCTTCGTATATTCCCAACCGTGTTTGTTTTCCTGACTACATCAATTCCTCTGTGCATTTTGATCTGTCCATGAAGCAGGATATCCATGGAACATGAGACTATCTTCGATCGAGGATCGTTCCAACGATCTTCGATGCAAAGTATGGGGATATCAATTGTGATAATATGTACTTTACTGATGGGTCCTCTATGAATGAGTCCACAGGATTTGGAGTGTTCAACGAATTTTTTAGCACCTCACACAGTCTTCAGAATCCTTGTTCAGTGTATATTGCTGAATTGGCAGCGATACACTGGGCGCTGGACAGCGTCGCCTCACGACCTGTTGAACACTATTACATTGTAACGGATAGTCTTAGCTCTGTCGAAGCTATCCGTTCAGTGAGGCCGGAAAAGCACTCGCCGTACTTCCTTGAGAGAATACGAGAAATTTTGAGTGCTTTATCCAGACGCTGTTATGTCATTACCTTTGTCTGGGTCCCTTCACATTGCTCAATTCTGGGTAATGAGAGGGCTGACTCATTAGCAAAGGTAGGTGCAATTGAAGGCGATATTTATCAGCGTCAAATCGCCTTCAATGAATTTTATTCTTTAGTCCGCAAAAATACCATAGTTAACTGGCAACGCAAATGGAACGAAGATGAATTGGGCCGGTGGCTCCACTCGATTATCCCTAAGGTTAGCCTCAAACCATGGTTCAAAAGTCTGGACTTGAGTCGGGACTTTATTCGCACCTTCTCCCGACTCATGTCCAATCACTGTTCGTTAGATGCGCTACTCTTTCGTATTAATCTTGCCGACAACAATCTTTGTGTTTATGGCCAAGGTTACCACGACATCGAGCACGTTGTTTGGTCGTGCGAGCTGTATCTTGTCGCCAGATCGAATTTAGTAGTCACCCTTCGGGCCCGAGGAAGGCAGCCCATGATGCCGGTGAGAGACGTGTTGGCTCGGTTAGACCTTGATTACATGTCCCAAATATATGTATTCCTTAAAGCTATCGATCTTCGTGTGTGATTGTCCTTATACCCTTAGTTTTTCCTTTTCCTTTTCCTTTGTGAGAGATCGGATCCCTTCTTAAGAATAAGATGAAATGTAAATACATATTAGATATAAGATAGGTTTAAGAATTGAGTGTGATGAGTGTGATTGAGAGTGTGAGTGTGATCATTGTCAACATATCCTCATATCCCCTTCTTTTCCTGAAGAAAATATGTCACCCTTCTAAACTCGAGTTGACCGCGAGTAATCGGTTTCCTATATTATTAACATTAGAATTAAGGAAAAATGTATATATACTAGTAACAATACAATAAGGAGTTCGGCTCCTTTAAACCTATGTAACTGAGCCTGTAAAAATAACAATTTTAATAAAAAAAAAAACAACTTGTCCATGTTTTTTTTTCCTTTAAATTACAACTAATCCTAACTTAATTGTGTAAAGTCAAGATAGCGATGCAAAGTACTCATCGGGCGGCGCTCATTACCGAGGGAACGCATTTCATTATGGCATCAGACGCCCTCAATAAATTCTAGCCGTAATCGTTACGTAACGAAATTCCATTTTGAACCTAAATGAATTCACGCGTCCATGTATGCTTGAGCAGCTAGCTCAGACCCATACTTTGGAAGATGAACAAATAAATTTACAAGGAAAAAGTTTTTCTAACAACTTTTTCATGTTTTCTTTGAAAAATTACTACGAATATTTAACTCGTAACATTTTTATGTGTAAATTATCGCGATTGACATATTCTGTAAACTTTTTTCTGTTGAGCAACACGTCAAGAACATGTCAAATGTGAGAATGTATACACAAAAATGTTACGAATAAAGCTTTTATTTCAGGAGTCTCCATACAAAAATGCCATTTATTTACCATTTATTCTAGAAACTGTAAAATATTGAAAGTTGATATCTTCGACAAAAGTTCATATTTTAAAAAGATCTAAAACTTTGTTGAATACGCTATATTGCTATCGTGACTTTGAACATCATTAGAATAAGTTGTAATTTTTTCAAACAAAACATGACAAAGTTGTTAGAAAAACTTTTTCCTTGTAAATTTATTTGTTCATCTTCCAAAGTATGGGTCTGAGCTAGCTGCTCAAGCATACATGGACGCGTGAATTCATTTAGGTTCAAAATGGAATTTCGTTACGTAACGATTACGGCTAGAATTAATTGAGGGCGTCTGATGCCATAATGAAATGCGTTCCCTCGGTAATGAGCGCCGCCCGATGAGCCGAGCTTGTGCGTGTTATTGATGATCAGCACATGAGTGAACGTATTAAATATTAGGTGTACCGGTAAGTTTCTTCGATTGTACAACAGATGGCGTAACTTGAGATATTTGTTCGAGAGCTACTGTCATTGCGCGTCTTTTTCAGTATATGTCAAAAAGTTGAAGTGTAAACAACAAAGTTTTTTTCCACTTCGAATATGTCGAATTTCGTACCAACGAGAGTGTTTTTGTGGGAGTGTTGCTTCATTACTACAGTATGAAGAAAAAAGCTGCGGAAAGTTTTGGTGGAAGTTTATGGTAACCATGATCCAACTGAGTGAACGTGTCAGACGTGGTTTGCACGATTTAAAAGTGGTAATTTTGACTTGGAAGACGAAGAACGTTCCGGACCGCCAACAAAGTTCGAAGATAAAGAAATGGATGCTTTACTTGATCATAATCCGTCACAAACGCAACAAGAACTTGCAGATACACTTAGAGTAGCTCAGCAACCCATATCCGATCGTTTGGAAGCAATGGGAATGATCCAAAAGATAGAACATTGGGTGCCGTATGAATTAAAGCTACGAGACGTCGAACGCCGTTTTTTCACGTGCGAACAACTGCTCCAACGGCATAAAATAAAGGGTTTTTTGCATCAAATCGTTACTGGCGATGAAAGGTGGGTTCTTTACGACAATCCTAAGCGTCGGGCAACGTATGGACATCCCGGCAATGCATCAGCATCGATGACCGCGTGGGATATTCATTTGGTGGGACCAGCTGGGTGTGGTGTACCATGAGCTGCTAAAACCGAATGAAACCATTACGGGGGATCTCTACCGACGACAATTGATGCGTTTGAGTCGTGCACTGAAGGAAAACGGCTACAATACGAGCAAAGACACTATAAAGCTATTTTGCAGCACTACAATGCTCGGTCGCATATCGCGAAACCGGTCAAAACATACTTGGAAACGCTGAAATGGGAGGTCCTATCCCACACGCCGTATTCTCCAGACATTTCTCCATCCGATTACTACCTTTTTCGATCGATGCAACATGGCCTGGTTGGCCAGCATTTCTCCAATGTTGATGAAGTCAAAAATTGGATCGAATCGCGGTTAGCCGACAAACCGGCCGATTATTTTCGTAAAGGGATCCGTGAATTGCCAGGAAGATGGGAAAAAGTTGTGAGTAGCGATGGGCAATACTTTGAATATTAAATTTGTAACCATTTAATAATAAAGCATAAATTTTTGAAAAAAAGACGAAGAAACTTACCGGTACTCCTACCAACAACGAAACAAAAACAGAGGTTCGGTTTAGGACCACCTTTATTAGGTCGGTTTAGGGCTAGGCTGACCAATTAGTTCAGGAATGCAAACGGGGCACGCAAACAAAAAAAATAACAACAAAATATTTTTTGACGAATTTTATGGAGTGAGATAAAATCGGGAATATAAAGACGGGTAAATAATTACGGAGACATAACCGAAAAAAGGTGATCTAGGACTCTCAATTGAAATAAATTATTCAATATCCAAGTAGCCTTTCGATATTGCTTAGCAAAATAACAACTCCATTGCCACCAAAAACATCATTCCCAAACAATGTAGCACTTTTAGTAGAAAATCCAAACGAAATCGGTTGTGTTGTGGCGGCGACAGCAGCTGCAGCGGGACAAATTTTCTCCTACAGTTTTCAATGGAAGAACACAGCTCCCAACGCAGTAAAATACCTTGTTCACATCCGGCTTGAAACGTGCTGCACTTTGACGTCAGTTATACCGTTCTGATTCATGTTTCGGACAACATCGTATTTCGGACACTTTGTTCTAATATCTTGAAATGCCTAATGCACTGATGATATAACTATAAAATTAGTATCACAATTGCTTCTTTAGAGTAAACTCTTGGTTTCACTATCACTTCATTTGAGGATTACATTTGAATTATTACATAGTAGGAAAAAATCCAACAGCACTACTCATTATCGTTTGTGTTTGACGTTTGCTTAGCGTGAGCACGTGGAATTTACCACTTCATTAATATTTAAATTTCTCTCGTGTTGCATCAGTTCTCATCATCGTTATCAGGTTACTGTGATTGCTTGGTAAGTATTTCGCAGTTGACTATTAAATGCAATCAAGTGTAATGTAATTTTCGTTCAAAAAATTACAAAATAAAGTGTCCAAAATTTGAATTCAATCTGTCCGAAATTTGATTTTTTTTTATAAATAGTGTCCGAAGTTTGATTCTTATTCGCTTGATTTGAAAAGCATTTTATTCGATGATTTTTTAATGTTTTCAATCAAATAGGTACCAAAGTAGAAATTTTAAAAGCATATTGAACTAATTTATTAAAAGTATCAACCAAATAATACCTGTGCATAAAGTTGAGATCTGTTTTCTACATCATATGCCTTAAGCGTCCGAAATATGATTCAGAACGGTAACTCGAACACAATGTACGAAATAAGGAAAAACCTTCCAAGAAGCTCTTTCCCGGCAAAAAAATAAATAACAATAAGTAACAAATTCCAAATAAACTCTCAGTTTTAACATATGTTGGCTTATCAATGTCTAGAGCGAAACTAAACCGAGAGAGCGAGTGTGTTTAACTATAGAGGTTTAGAACTTTTGCAATTCATTTGCTTCTAGCCCTGAATAGCTTGAAGCAATTTGAAAAACAAAAATTAAACTTTCGTCCATAAGAAAGACTTGATTTCCTTATTCTATTCAATGAACACATATCCCATAACTCAGAATATTTCCATTAAGTGGCAATGAGCAATCGGCACAACAGCAATATTTCCAAATTAACTCTCAGCATTGATTGTTAATTAAAAGTTATTTGTTACATTGTGGAAATATAAATGTTTGCTTGCCGGAAAAACTCACCTATTTTATTCGTTACATAACTTGTTGTACAAGACATTATTACAAATATTTTTTATACCTCAAATATGGTACAAATTGATAAACAGACGGGACAGTAAAAAATGGTCGAAAAACGGTACGTTTGGTCAGTCTATTCAGAGCAACCCCGATATTTTTCAAATATCGGCATGCCATGTAGAGGAAAAGGGGGGAATTTGGACCACCTAAGCAAATCGCCTAATATTTCCAAACCAATAAGGTCTAAATAAAAAATTTCACATTGTATACTGAGCTACACTTTTCTCTCAATAAATAATGTTTAATCATTATATAAAGCTTCAATCTACCAAATATTATATATCATAAAATAAAAAGATGATTTTTGGACATTAAAATTTGATGCGGGGTGATTTGGACCGTCTGTGGGGTGATTTGGTCCAGTGTGTGTTTCATCGAAAAAAACATACTTATGTTTATGTAAAGTATTTTGGGATAATGTTACAATCAGTAACAATGTTTTGGGATCGATACCAGGTGTCTTTCAAACACTTTTGATGCTTGGTCAAAGAAAATCCGTTCTCGATGGCCTGCGTTGCTCTTTCAAGCTCTTCCTTCTTCCAACGTTGTCTGTCCATCCTCTTTTTGTAATTCAGCGGCATCTGGAATCAATTAGACCGAAGAAAAGTCTCAAACCTGTAGGATCAATTCACCCCACAGAAACGTGTCCATGTCACCCCACACAACACGCAAATAATAAAATGCAATTAATTTCATTTATTGTTATCAAACTTACGGTTTCGCTACATCAAATTGTTCCTCTTCTGTAGGCGAACAAAACTTTACTTTACACGAAAAGTTTGTTTAATTAGCGGGAAAAACCTTAAAACCACTATCGGAAAACTCACATTTTTTGACGATCAAAGTGCTACCGTTTCCCTCTACTTTGTGAAGTTTTACCATTTTTTTTTACTTTATGTACATACGGTTCAACAATAGAAGGAAATGACATTATAAAAAATCCAAGTCGAGCCGTAATTTTTGAGATAAAGGGGTGGTCCAAATCACCCCATATGACCAAATCACCCCGTGTTACCCTATTACAGGCAACAGGTAAATTTCAATTATAATCAAATTTCAATTATTTTCGAATTGTGGCCGTAATAGTAACAAAATTTCCTTTTTTAATTCCTAAACAAATCAACGCGCCCTTATATGATTGAGCAGCTGATTTCGATTCTGAGGCGGAATAAGGTGTGTTTCCTTTTTTTTTAATTCGTTTATTTTTACAGGCCCAGTTACATAAGTTTAAAGGAGCCAAATTCTTAAATATATTTTTAAAGCTATACATAGACAATTTTCTTAACTCTGTGGTTAGTAAGGTGGAAACCCGATTACTCGCGGTGGGCTCGAGGTGTGTTTCCTTAGGCACGTGTTGTGGTGGTCTAAATAGCAGTCAATAGGCAGGCACCGATTATTGCATCTCGAATATCGCTTTAATCTTTCAGATCATGATTTTGTCATGGCTGCTAAACATAAGCTCATTTCGTTTGTTATCGCAGGATGTAAAATAAAGCTTGGGCACCTTGGTCATGCTTGAGTAATTAAATACAGTGGTTCAATGTACGTTGCAGTTCGTTCAGGAAGGCACTGTTCTTCGAACACATTTTCTCATGGGCTCGATTTTGAAATGGTGTTCAAGCTGCCTGGATTCGAGATTATTCGTTATCAAGAAATAATCAACCCAATAATCATGATTAATGTGGATGGAGGACCAGACGAGAACCCTCATTTTAAAAAGATCATACATGTTTTCGAATTAACATTTCAATTAAATGAATCTTGATACAATATTCGTTGCTACAAATGCTCCAGGACGCAGTGCTTTGAACCGAGTTGAATGTTTCCTAATGATCATGAGGGATCTTACTTGGATAAAAAAAACTCAAAACAAGGGACCTGGACCTAGGAACGGAATCGTTAGCTAATGTATGGAATAACGTTGCGATCGATGGATATATCGTCAAAGCAGAATATTTTGAGTCCGCCAACTCCCAAATCAATGAAGTGGAATTAGTACGATAGAAGGCCGAGTGGTTTGCTCGTTAAGTAAGGACTATCCAGTACTTTTTGCAAGAAGTGAAATGTAGGGACAGGAACTGCTGCATTGAATCAATGAGTACAGTAGGACCCCGATCATCCGCGAGCGGATGATCCGCGGCACTTGCACTTTTATTTTGGTTATGACTTTCACATTATCTGACCAATGACCAATGTTACAGATGGATAGTTTAATAATTTCTATATTGAGAAAATATAGTTTTCATACTGAAACATCTTGATTTCGTCATTGCACTTCATTTTTAGTTCTATATCGCGTTATCCGCAATTTTCGTTATTCGCCCGATTATTTCGCTGGGGCTCTTTTTTGAGCCGACGCTCTCATTTGAAAAATGTTTTTTTAGCCGGGGCTCTTTTTTGACCAGCGGCTCTTTTTTGAGCCGAGACTTTTTGAAAAGCGGCTCTTTTTTGAACCGTGTTTCATTTGTAAAGAACCGTGGATCGTACGCTCGTTCTGACGAACCGACTCAAATGAGTGGCTCGTGAGCGCTCGCCCATCTCTATTTTAAAGTATTCATAGTGCCATTGGTTAACACTGAAGGTGTTTTTGGTATGTCCCGTTGTTGGATTTCAATTTGATGAAATCCACTAGCTAAGAAAGCAGTGACATCGAACCAGTATGTCCAATATTTCGTTTATATTGGGTAGAGGGGACTTTATCACTGAACGCCGTTTAAGCTTCCCTGGTGCGTCCTCTTTCTTGGGGACAATCCACACCGGTAAAGACCCAGAATCTTCCGAGTGAGGAATAATCGAAAGAATAATCTGATCGAGAATTTTGTTGATTTGCAGTTACACTTCAACTTCATGACAAAGATATCTGAAGGATTTCTAATGTACTCGCAATAGCTTTTGAGAAGTTTAAATTTTGTCCTTCTTGATGAAATATTTCTCCGTATTACTTTATTATTCTGAACAGGATTTGTTTCAGTAATTCTTGAGAGTTATTATTTATTACATCAGGAGGTGAAACTTCTTCGAAATTTGGTAATTCAGGAAAAAACCAGAAATCTGTTTGAATTAATTTTTACTGGACAATGACTAGTATTGCTATTAATAATGATTGTTCTATTATTGACTGATCATGAAAGTGTGAAGCCTAAAAATTTCCTTAAAATTCAAGTTATCAGCTATATTACTATTAATAAAAGCTTTCCGAGTGATTGAATTGAGAACGAAATAGACACATTTGAATCTGTCCAATTTATTAATGATCTAAGCTTGTTTTCATAATAATTATGCATAAATACTAGTGATATCATTGTCAGATAAATAATGCTACTTAAGTTTTGACAGCCACGCATCAATCGGACAAGGTTAAGTTAAACATCAATCACAGGTACATGTATTCCGATCGAGCTATGCGTCAGTCACTTCACACCGTATCTTCATAACCATAAATTTTGAGGTGTCGCTATGCTTTCCTCTCTCGAACACACCGAAAGGAAAACGAACGATATGAGATTTCCATATAATACGCTCTTAAGTAGCGTAACTTAAGTAGCATTATTTATACGTTTATGACGTGTGAAGGCTGCGTATACACGTCTTTTTTTCATCATCAAATCCAAACCTAACAAAGGTCAGTTTGCAACTCTTGTACCGGGCGGTAGCAGTTTGATTTCAATCTAACAAGATCCCGGGGTTGATATGGGCTGCGAACCGCTCGATCGAGCCTTTGCGGAGTACCACAAAAACGATTCGATTGTTCATCATCGGATGTTTATTATCGAGGGGGGGGGGGGGTGCGTGGCGGTAGGTGATGTTGGTGCTCATAACATCATCACCTGCAAAAGATCGTAAATTTTCCGCCGAGCTTCAGGTGTGTGCGATTTATGAGATTTCCGGGATGCAGGTGATTGAAGGGAAGCATGAAATAGGAAAAAAGAATATGGTTCCATCCAGGATCGAACTGGAGACCTTCTGCGTGTAAAGCAGACGTGATAACCGCTACACTATGGAACCGAATAGATTGATAGGTTTGCACAAAGTCGAATATAATCCAATTGTGAAGTCTTCGGTGTCAGTGAAACTAAATGAAATTCCCTGAGTATAAGTATAACATTTCAAAAGTTCAGGTCATAAGCTTGAATGTTGATAATGTAATTTTTGTTGTTTGAAAATTTCTAAATGTTCAACTATACGTTCAATTTCGGATTTATTGATTTGAAAGAGAATACGTTTAATTCAATGCAACTCAACGATTTATTGAGGTATTTACTGTTTTACACTATTTTTAAATAGGTTAGACATTTACCGTTCATAACGGCAACTAAATTACGCTTTTTATGAGTAACAAAAAACTGATTTATTACACATCGACCATACCAAGTTGCAACGAGCAGGGTCCCCGAGATCTCTGGCGTTAAGCGACTTCGGTATGTTTTATTATTTCGTTGGGTGATCACTATTTTTCCTCCCTATGTTCTTTCTTTCTTTCTTTCTTTGTTTTTAAGAGGCTTTAAACTTTGCAGTTCATTCGCCTCTAACCTCCCTATGTAAAAATATTTTTTTTGTTGGTTTCGCCTTACCATCCTTCGTTACCGATGCTAGAGATGCTTATGCGCATGTCTTATTTTTACGTTCGCTCATGATAGGCAGCGACACTGTCTGTATCTTCAAGATGCCAATTGCGTGCTATTCAAAACTAGAGTGCGCCATGATCGCCAGTCGGCCATCTAGTATTACTTCTTGTAACAACTGTACGAAATAGATTGAACAGTTTCATAAACTACGAATGAACATGTAGGGTGGCAGCAAATTTAATGTTGCTTCCCTTACACTCGGTAAAGCAATTAGAGGAACAGAATGCGAAGTTGAAATTTTTAGGTGATTTTTGAAATGCTGCAACCTTGTAAAAAATAAGCACATGAAGATGGGATGTAAATCATATTAAAGCTTAAAACTTTCTGATTTGTGTAGATGTAGTGAAATAAAATATCGGGAAGACATAATAAATCGATTACTTTTAGTTTTTACGAAGATTTTGTAGACTAACACAATCTTTTACCAAGTCAAAAGCAAATCCAATTAAACTTTTCAAACAGTTTTATTTGATTTTGGTAACGTTCCTGTAGGACATTACAATACACAGATATTCTTATCAGAGGTAACATGGTGATAAAAAAGGGAAAATTAATAAAATTGTTCAATGAAAACAGCAAAATAAAATACAGTAAATCACATCCAATTCGACATCTAGCTTATTGGGCAAACATGTAATGCGACCCTTTTAATTGGGCATTTTCACCACTAATTGGACATTTTTGTAAACATTGAGTTCGGGGCCCGAATTATGGCCCAACATTGACAGTTTCCACCAGGCTTGGAAGCGGTTGGGTGTGTTAAAATATGGATAAAAGTATGAGATGTGTTACTCTATACAGATTCGCTACTGGAAAGTGAAATTTCATTCATTATTTATATTTGAAAAGTTTGATAGAATAATCATCAAAATACATTATTTTTAACGCTTCCAGAAACTCCGGAAGAATTGTTGAGAAGCTTTATCTCTTTATAAGGCAGTGGAGGGTCTTTATATTGCCACCCAGAAAAAAATACCTTTTCGCTGCCCTTGGAATATTATATCTAATTTTTCCTTAACCAAAGACTTCAAAAGGTATCTGCGAGTACCCAAATTTTTTAGGGCTGCTAAAAATGGACGATATTAATTTGGGAGTGAATGTTGTTTTTGCTAAGCGATACTGAAAAACTACTAGGATATTCAGTAAGTTCAGGGTTTCGGTGTCGCTCTAGTCAGCGAGCAATCAACAGTACATGTTCATTCTGGGAATTATTTTGAAAATCTGCTCAAATTGGGATTTTATCGTTTCTCGAAACGCTCACTCAATGAAGGCATTCATTCAATGCTACCAATGTTTGTACTATAGCATTTCATTCTTGAATTTCTAGCTTGACTTGCACACCACCAGCGACGTAGTGAGGGTAGACAGCGCCCCCGGCAAACTATGAAAATGGCGCCTCAAAAAAAAACTTTATTTGATTTTTTCACTAACTTTGGGTTTCTGAAATTTTGAGAAAGCTTGTCACTTATACCATAATTCACTTTGAGCAGGCTATCCATATTCAGAAGGTTAGGAAAAAATAATCAATAACACAGACATAATTTAGAAGTATGCGTTCTTATAATGCAGCTTAAGAAATAAAGAGTGTTTCAGTTATAATTTGGTCGCTTATTTTTATTCACTTGAGCGCCCCTAGTTGTCACATCGAGAAACTATTGCCAGCGTTTTGATTCGGGTGGTTTGTTTATTCTGTAGTACAGAATTCGTCAAGATTGAAGGATACACCAAAAAGTTATCGACGATGGAACGAGAAAGGCAAAAAAAAAATTCGCGCAATCACATTGAAAACCCGACGTGGTCGGGAGGAAAGATTACAAAATTCCTCAAATTTCCAATATCGTTTGTAAATACCGTACTCAAACGTTACCGGGTAACGTCGAACACCGACGTCTCCTTGATCTCATCGATCGATTGATGCGACGAGGGAACTAAAAGCCATCCTTTCGTTGGCCTACCAGGGATGCATGGAGGACACATGTGTGTTGCAGATAAATTTGCCCGTAAGTTGATGATTTGGCCAGGGATCTGTAGTTGTGGAACGAAGACAATAGTTGTCATCACTGGGGCAACAATCACAAGGAGGAATGTCTTCAGAACAGGATTTTGCCATTCATTCTATCACACAATGGTCCAGTGAAGTTCTGGCCTGACTTGACAATCTGCCATTACAACCGGGATGGCATCAAGTGGTATATGGAGAATAAAATCGACTTCATTGAAAAAACTGTCAATCCACCAAATTGTTCGGATTTTCGAGAGATATTGGACAATATCAAAGGCAAATTGAAGCAATGGGGCAGAACCATCAAAAAACTATTCAAATGCACCACTTTTCCAAGAAGATAGCAAAAACAGTTACCAGCAGTACTGTGCAGAAATTGAACGTATCACACGAAAAGTTCGAAAATAAATTTTTATGTTTTTTAGCTTAAAGTTGATGAACCTACAAAATAACATCCTTCCCTTTTTACGTTATTTCTATGCTGAGAAATGTCCTACTTTATGCGACCAAATTTTAATATTCACGGCCTATTTCGGCTCTCCTCCGCTCCTCTGTATTGGCTCCATGCATTTGTTTTGCATTGCATGGAGAGGCGCCCAGGTATGCGTAGCGAATAATCAAAAGGGTGTTGATGTAATGTGGTATTGGGTGTTTCAAATTTGCGAAAATCAGAGAGAGGCTATTGGTTTCATTAATGTACGGACAGAAACAACTACTCTTGATGAAATATAATAATTGGGAAATATAATTGTAGGAAAAAACGCTATTCGAAATTTCTGGATTTTGGCGCCCCAAAGGGCCAGTGCCCCCGGCAAATGCCGAGTTTGCCGCCCGCACACTACGCCACTGCACATCACCCTCCTTTTTTGCGGCCCGCAACACCATCAATAACACATGTTTGTAGCCCCTCTGAAGAAAGTCCGCTGGTCTAAAACATGTTTTCGAAGTACGACCGCCTGAATTAAATAAAGGGAATAACTGTAGCAATGTTTAACGTTTTAGGATAAATACTGTTTCTAAGCATTTGATTTGCTAATTTTGTTAATGCTATTGTCACAAAATATCTCGTGCGATAGAGAAATTCCACTGATAAGAAATTTCACTGATTTAAGCTATACGGTATGCCAACTCAATTTTAATGCCATTTTTAATTAACGTTATTTCCCTATTTAGAATTTTGCTTGTTTCGTTGAATACGACTTCATTTATTATAGACCATAAGTTTTTAGGATCTATTTCACAACGATCGAACTTGGAATTATAATATCTAATTTTAGTATTTTTCCTTTTGTTTCTTATATCGTTTCTAAGCCTCATACACTCGATAAACAGCTCTAAAATCTCGGTTTTTCTACATAAAAATGACTCCCAAATAAATATTGTCCATTTTTAGTAGAACTAAAAAAAATGAGTACTCGCAGATATTTTTAGAAGTCTTTAAAAATATTCCAAACAAAACATATAATATTCCAAGTGCAGCTACGGCTACGGTTTTATGAAAAATGGTTACAACTTCCCAATCAAGGTTCCGCAGTTTCTGGAAGCGAAAAACATAATCTATTTTTAGGATAGAATAAATACACTTTTAAATTATAAATCATGAATGAAATTTTACTTTCCAGTAACGAATATGTGTTCTATATAATAGAGTAACACATTTGTTACTTTCATTCATATTTTAACATCCCAAAACAGCCTCCCTTTTTATCATTAGGTTAGCTATGATAAGAAAAAAAAATAATGGAGCAGATAGTGTTGCTTTCTTCGGAATATATCGTAAAATTTCTCTGTATTGAAAGGTCGTACAAGAACGTTTTCAAAATCAAATGAAAACTGTTTGATAAGATTAATTTGTATTTGCTATTGACTTAGATGGCAAAAAAAGGTGTTATTCCACAAAATCTTTGAAAATCGATTTATTATGTCTTCTCGATATTTTTGTTCACTACATCACATCACATTTTACGAACAAATTTTCATCAAATAAGGATGAAAATTTGTTCGTAAAATAATACAAACCTTGAAAATTTAAGCTTTAAAATTATGTACATGCCATCTTTATGCGTTGAGTTTTTTACAGCATTTCAAAGTCACCTAAAAATTTCGAGTTTGCACTCTGTTCTAATTGATTCATCCAGTGTAGGGGAGACAACTTTTTAAATAGGTTAGACATTTACCGTTCATAACGGCAACTAAATTACGCTTTTTATGAGTAACAAAAAACTGATCCATTACACATCGACCATACCAAGTTGCAACGAGCAGGGTCCCCGGGATCGCTGGCGTTAAGCGACTTCGGTATGTTTTATTATTTCGTTGGGTGATCACTATTTCCTCCCTATGTAAAAATATTTTTTTTTGTTGGTTTCGCCTTACCATCCTTCGTTACCGATGCTAGAGATGCTTATGCGCATGTCTTATTTTTACGTTCGCTCATGATAGGCAGCGACACTGTCTGTATCTTCAAGATGCCAATTGCGTGCTATTCAAAACTAGAGTGCGCCATGATCACCAGTCGGCCATCTAGTATTACTTCTTGTAACAACTGTACGAAATAGATTGAACAGTTTCATAAACTACGAATGAACATGTAATGGTGGCAGCAAATTTAATGTTGCTTCCCTTACACTCGGTAAAGCAATTAGAGGAACAGAATGCGAAGTTGAAATTTTTAGGTGATTTTTGAAATGCTGCAACCTTGTAAAAAATAAGCACATGAAGATGGGATGTAAATCATATTAAAGCTTAAAACTTTCTGATTTGTGTAGATGTAGTGAAATAAAATATCGGGAAGACATAATAAATCGATTACTTTTAGTTTTTACGAAGATTTTGTAGACTAACACAATCTTTTACCAACTAAGTCAAGAGCAAATCCAATTAACCTTTTCAAACAGTTTTATTTGATTTTGGTAACGTTCCTGTAGGACATTACAATACACAGATATTCTTATCAGAGGTAACATGGTGATAAAAAAGGGAAAATTAATAAAATTGTTCAATGAAAACAGCAAAATAAAATACAGTAAATCACATCCAATTCGACATCTAGCTTATTGGGCAAACATGTAATGCGACCCTTTTAATTGGGCATTTTCACCACTAATTGGACATTTTTGTAAACATTGAGTTCGGGGCCCGAATTATGGCCCAACATTGACAGTTTCCACCAGGCTTGGAAGCGGTTTGGTGTGTTAAAATATGGATAAAAGTATGAGATGTGTTACTCTATACATATTCGCTACTGGAAAGTGAAATTCCATTCATTATTTATATTTGAAAAGTGTGATAGAATAATCATCAAAATACATTATTTTTAACGCTTCCAGAAACTCCGGAAGATTTGTTGAGAAGCTTTATCTCTTTATAAGGCAGTGGAGGGTCTTTATATTGCCACCCAGAAAAAAATACCTTTTCGCTGCCCTTGGAATATTATATCTAATTTTTCCTTAACCAAAGACTTCAAAAGGTATCTGCGAGTACCCAAATTTTTTAGGGCTGCTAAAAATGGACGATATTAATTTGGGAGTGAATGTTGTTTTTGCTAAGCGATACTGAAAAACTACTAGGATATTCAGTAAGTTCAGGGTTTCGGTGTCGCTCTAGTCAGCGAGCAATCAACAGTACATGTTCATTCTGGGAATTATTTTGAAAATCTGCTCAAATTGGCATTTTATCGTTTCTCGAAACGCTCACTCAATGAAGGCATTCATTCAATGCTACCAATGTTTGTACTATAGCATTTCATTCTTGAATTTCTAGCTTGACTTGCACACCACCAGCGACGTAGTGAGGGTAGACAGCGCCCCCTGCAAACTATGAAAATGGCGCCTCAAAAAAAAACTTTATTTGATTTTTTCACTAACTTTGAGTTTCTGAAATTTTGAGAAAGCTTGTCACTTATACCATAATTCACTTTGAGCAGGCTATCCATATTCAGAAGGTTAGGAAAAAATAATTACCAGCTTCGCTTATTCGCTAGTCGAATCTTTGCCGTGCGTGCTTCAACTGATCCTGATCCTCGATTGCATTTGAATCAAGATCTGCTAGCGATTCATTTTCGATCGAAAAAATTTTCATTCAATTTACGATTGCTGAACTGTGTTCGCACGATGCGCACGATGCCTTTCAATAACACAGACATAATTTAGAAGTATGCGTTCTTATAATGCAGCTTAAGAAATAAAGAGTGTTTCAGTTATAATTTGGTCGCTTATTTTTATTCACTTGAGCGCCCCTAGTTGTCACATCGAGAAACTATTGCCAGCGTTTTGATTCGGGTGGTTTGTTTATTCTGTAGTACAGAATTCGTCAAGATTGAAGGATACACCAAAAAGTTATCGACGATGGAACGAGAAAGGCAAAAAAAAAATTCGCGCAATCACATTGAAAACCCGACGTGGTCGGGAGGAAAGATTACAAAATTCCTCAAATTTCCAATATCGTTTGTAAATACCGTACTCAAACGTTACCGGGTAACGTCGAACACCGACGTCTCCTTGATCTCATCGATCGATTGATGCGACGAGGGAACTAAAAGCCATCCTTTCGTTGGCCTACCAGGGATGCATGGAGGACACATGTGTGTTGCAGATAAATTTGCCCGTAAGTTGATGATTTGGCCAGGGATCTGTAGTTGTGGAACGAAGACAATAGTTGTCATCACTGGGGCAACAATCACAAGGAGGAATGTCTTCAGAACAGGATTTTGCCATTCATTCTATCACACAATGGTCCAGTGAAGTTCTGGCCTGACTTGACAATCTGCCATTACAACCGGGATGGCATCAAGTGGTATATGGAGAATAAAATCGACTTCATTGAAAAAACTGTCAATCCACCAAATTGTTCGGATTTTCGAGAGATATTGGACAATATCAAAGGCAAATTGAAGCAATGGGGCAGAACCATCAAAAAACTATTCAAATGCACCACTTTTCCAAGAAGATAGCAAAAACAGTTACCAGCAGTACTGTGCAGAAATTGAACGTATCACACGAAAAGTTCGAAAATAAATTTTTATGTTTTTTAGCTTAAAGTTGATGAACCTACAAAATAACATCCTTCCCTTTTTACGTTATTTCTATGCTGAGAAATGTCCTACTTTATGCGACCAAATTTTAATATTCACGGCCTATTTCGGCTCTCCTCCGCTCCTCTGTATTGGCTCCATGCATTTGTTTTGCATTGCATGGAGAGGCGCCCAGGTATGCGTAGCGAATAATCAAAACGGTGTTGATGTAATGTGGTATTGGGTGTTTCAAATTTGCGAAAATCAGAGAGAGGCTATTGGTTTCATTAATGTACGGACAGAAACAACTACTCTTGATGAAATATAATAATTGGGAAATATAATAGTAGGAAAAAATGCTATTCGAAATTTCTGGATTTTGGCGCCCCAAAGGGCCAGTGCCCCCGGCAAATGCCGAGTTTGCCGCCCGCACACTACGCCACTGCACATCACCCTCCTTTTTTGCGGCCCGCAACACCATCAATAACACATGTTTGTAGCCCCTCTGAAGAAAGTCCGCTGGTCTAAAACATGTTTTCGAAGTACGACCGCCTGAATTAAATAAAGGGAATAACTCTAGCAATGTTTAACGTTTTAGGATAAATACTGTTTCTAAGCATTTGATTTGCTAATTTTGTTAATTCTATTGTCTCAAAATATCTCGTGCGATAGAGAAATTCCACTGATAAGAAATTTCACTGATTTAAGCTATACGGTATGCCAACTCAATTTTAATGCCATTTTTAATTAACGTTATTTCCCTATTTAGAATTTTGCTTGTTTCGTTGAATACGACTTCATTTATTATAGACCATAAGTTTTTAGGATCTATTTCACAACGATCGAACTTGGAATTATAATATCTAATTTTAGTATTTTTCCTTTTGTTTCTTATATCGTTTCTAAGCCTCATACACTCGATAAACAGCTCTAAAATCTCGGTTTTTCTACATAAAAATGACTCCCAAATAAATATTGTCCATTTTTAGCAGCCCTAAAAAAATTGAGTACTCGCAGATATTTTTAGAAGTCTTTAAAAATATTCCAAACAAAACATATAATATTCCAAGTGCAGCTACGGCTACGGTTTTATGAAAAATGGTTACAACTTCCCAACCAAGGTTCCGCAGTTTCTGGAAGCGAAAAACATAATCTATTTTTAGGATAGAATAAATACACTTTTAAATTATAAATCATGAATGAAATTTTACTTTCCAGTAACGAATATGTGTTCTATATAATAGAGTAACACATTTGTTACTTTCATTCATATTTTAACATCCCAAAACAGCCTCCCTTTTTATCATTAGGTTAGCTATGATAAGTAAAAAAAAATAATGGAGCAGATAGTGTTGCTTTCTTCGGAATATATCGTAAAATTTCTCTGTATTGAAAGGTCGTACAAGAACGTTTTCAAAATCAAATGAAAACTGTTTGATAAGATTAATTTGTATTTGCTATTGACTTAGATGGCAAAAAAAAGGTGTTATTCCACAAAATCTTTGAAAATCGATTTATTATGTCTTCTCGATATTTTTGTTCACTACATCTACACAAATAAGGATGAAAATTTGTTCGTAAAATAATACAAACCTTGAAAATTTAAGCTTTAAAATTATGTACATGCCATCTTCATGCGTTGAGTTTTTTACAGCATTTCAAAGTCACCTAAAAATTTCGAGTTTGCACTCTGTTCTAATTGATTCATCCAGTGTAGGGGAGACAACTTTTTAAATAGGTTAGACATTTACCGTTCATAACGGCAACTAAATTACGCTTTTTATGAGTAACAAAAAACTGATCCATTACACATCGACCATACCAAGTTGCAACGAGCAGGGTCCCCGGGATCGCTGGCGTTAAGCGACTTCGGTATGTTTTATTATTTCGTTGGGTGATCACTATTTCCTCCCTATGTAAAAAATTTTTTTTTGTTGGTTTCGCCTTACCATCCTTCGTTACCGATGCTAGAGATGCTTATGCGCATGTCTTATTTTTACGTTCGCTCATGATAGGCAGCGACACTGTCTGTATCTTCAAGATGCCAATTGCGTGCTATTCAAAACTAGAGTGCGCCATGATCGCCAGTCGGCCATCTAGTATTACTTCTTGTAACAACTGTACGAAATAGATTGAACAGTTTCATAAACTACGAATGAACATGTAATGGTGGCAGCAAATTTAATGTTGCTTCCCTTACACTCGGTAAAGCAATTAGAGGAACAGAATGCGAAGTTGAAATTTTTAGGTGATTTTTGAAATGCTGCAACCTTGTAAAAAATAAGCACATGAAGATGGGATGTAAATCATATTAAAGCTTAAAACTTTCTGATTTGTGTAGATGTAGTGAAATAAAATATCGGGAAGACATAATAAATCGATTACTTTTAGTTTTTACGAAGATTTTGTAGACTAACACAATCTTTTACCAAGTCAAAAGCAAATCCAATTAAACTTTTCAAACAGTTTTATTTGATTTTGGTAACGTTCCTGTAGGACATTACAATACACAGATATTCTTATCAGAGGTAACATGGTGATAAAAAAGGGAAAATTAATAAAATTGTTCAATGAAAACAGCAAAATAAAATACAGTAAATCACATCCAATTCGACATCTAGCTTATTGGGCAAACATGTAATGCGACCCTTTTAATTGGGCATTTTCACCACTAATTGGACATTTTTGTAAACATTGAGTTCGGGGCCCGAATTATGGCCCAACATTGACAGTTTCCACCAGGCTTGGAAGCGGTTGGGTGTGTTAAAATATGGATAAAAGTATGAGATGTGTTACTCTATACAGATTCGCTACTGGAAAGTGAAATTTCATTCATTATTTATATTTGAAAAGTTTGATAGAATAATCATCAAAATACATTATTTTTAACGCTTCCAGAAACTCCGGAAGAATTGTTGAGAAGCTTTATCTCTTTATAAGGCAGTGGAGGGTCTTTATATTGCCACCCAGAAAAAAATACCTTTTCGCTGCCCTTGGAATATTATATCTAATTTTTCCTTAACCAAAGACTTCAAAAGGTATCTGCGAGTACCCAAATTTTTTAGGGCTGCTAAAAATGGACGATATTAATTTGGGAGTGAATGTTGTTTTTGCTAAGCGATACTGAAAAACTACTAGGATATTCAGTAAGTTCAGGGTTTCGGTGTCGCTCTAGTCAGCGAGCAATCAACAGTACATGTTCATTCTGGGAATTATTTTGAAAATCTGCTCAAATTGGGATTTTATCGTTTCTCGAAACGCTCACTCAATGAAGGCATTCATTCAATGCTACCAATGTTTGTACTATAGCATTTCATTCTTGAATTTCTAGCTTGACTTGCACACCACCAGCGACGTAGTGAGGGTAGACAGCGCCCCCGGCAAACTATGAAAATGGCGCCTCAAAAAAAAACTTTATTTGATTTTTTCACTAACTTTGGGTTTCTGAAATTTTGAGAAAGCTTGTCACTTATACCATAATTCACTTTGAGCAGGCTATCCATATTCAGAAGGTTAGGAAAAAATAATCAATAACACAGACATAATTTAGAAGTATGCGTTCTTATAATGCAGCTTAAGAAATAAAGAGTGTTTCAGTTATAATTTGGTCGCTTATTTTTATTCACTTGAGCGCCCCTAGTTGTCACATCGAGAAACTATTGCCAGCGTTTTGATTCGGGTGGTTTGTTTATTCTGTAGTACAGAATTCGTCAAGATTGAAGGATACACCAAAAAGTTATCGACGATGGAACGAGAAAGGCAAAAAAAAAATTCGCGCAATCACATTGAAAACCCGACGTGGTCGGGAGGAAAGATTACAAAATTCCTCAAATTTCCAATATCGTTTGTAAATACCGTACTCAAACGTTACCGGGTAACGTCGAACACCGACGTCTCCTTGATCTCATCGATCGATTGATGCGACGAGGGAACTAAAAGCCATCCTTTCGTTGGCCTACCAGGGATGCATGGAGGACACATGTGTGTTGCAGATAAATTTGCCCGTAAGTTGATGATTTGGCCAGGGATCTGTAGTTGTGGAACGAAGACAATAGTTGTCATCACTGGGGCAACAATCACAAGGAGGAATGTCTTCAGAACAGGATTTTGCCATTCATTCTATCACACAATGGTCCAGTGAAGTTCTGGCCTGACTTGACAATCTGCCATTACAACCGGGATGGCATCAAGTGGTATATGGAGAATAAAATCGACTTCATTGAAAAAACTGTCAATCCACCAAATTGTTCGGATTTTCGAGAGATATTGGACAATATCAAAGGCAAATTGAAGCAATGGGGCAGAACCATCAAAAAACTATTCAAATGCACCACTTTTCCAAGAAGATAGCAAAAACAGTTACCAGCAGTACTGTGCAGAAATTGAACGTATCACACGAAAAGTTCGAAAATAAATTTTTATGTTTTTTAGCTTAAAGTTGATGAACCTACAAAATAACATCCTTCCCTTTTTACGTTATTTCTATGCTGAGAAATGTCCTACTTTATGCGACCAAATTTTAATATTCACGGCCTATTTCGGCTCTCCTCCGCTCCTCTGTATTGGCTCCATGCATTTGTTTTGCATTGCATGGAGAGGCGCCCAGGTATGCGTAGCGAATAATCAAAAGGGTGTTGATGTAATGTGGTATTGGGTGTTTCAAATTTGCGAAAATCAGAGAGAGGCTATTGGTTTCATTAATGTACGGACAGAAACAACTACTCTTGATGAAATATAATAATTGGGAAATATAATTGTAGGAAAAAACGCTATTCGAAATTTCTGGATTTTGGCGCCCCAAAGGGCCAGTGCCCCCGGCAAATGCCGAGTTTGCCGCCCGCACACTACGCCACTGCACATCACCCTCCTTTTTTGCGGCCCGCAACACCATCAATAACACATGTTTGTAGCCCCTCTGAAGAAAGTCCGCTGGTCTAAAACATGTTTTCGAAGTACGACCGCCTGAATTAAATAAAGGGAATAACTGTAGCAATGTTTAACGTTTTAGGATAAATACTGTTTCTAAGCATTTGATTTGCTAATTTTGTTAATGCTATTGTCACAAAATATCTCGTGCGATAGAGAAATTCCACTGATAAGAAATTTCACTGATTTAAGCTATACGGTATGCCAACTCAATTTTAATGCCATTTTTAATTAACGTTATTTCCCTATTTAGAATTTTGCTTGTTTCGTTGAATACGACTTCATTTATTATAGACCATAAGTTTTTAGGATCTATTTCACAACGATCGAACTTGGAATTATAATATCTAATTTTAGTATTTTTCCTTTTGTTTCTTATATCGTTTCTAAGCCTCATACACTCGATAAACAGCTCTAAAATCTCGGTTTTTCTACATAAAAATGACTCCCAAATAAATATTGTCCATTTTTAGTAGAACTAAAAAAAATGAGTACTCGCAGATATTTTTAGAAGTCTTTAAAAATATTCCAAACAAAACATATAATATTCCAAGTGCAGCTACGGCTACGGTTTTATGAAAAATGGTTACAACTTCCCAATCAAGGTTCCGCAGTTTCTGGAAGCGAAAAACATAATCTATTTTTAGGATAGAATAAATACACTTTTAAATTATAAATCATGAATGAAATTTTACTTTCCAGTAACGAATATGTGTTCTATATAATAGAGTAACACATTTGTTACTTTCATTCATATTTTAACATCCCAAAACAGCCTCCCTTTTTATCATTAGGTTAGCTATGATAAGAAAAAAAAATAATGGAGCAGATAGTGTTGCTTTCTTCGGAATATATCGTAAAATTTCTCTGTATTGAAAGGTCGTACAAGAACGTTTTCAAAATCAAATGAAAACTGTTTGATAAGATTAATTTGTATTTGCTATTGACTTAGATGGCAAAAAAAAGGTGTTATTCCACAAAATCTTTGAAAATCGATTTATTATGTCTTCTCGATATTTTTGTTCACTACATCACATCACATTTTACGAACAAATTTTCATCAAATAAGGATGAAAATTTGTTCGTAAAATAATACAAACCTTGAAAATTTAAGCTTTAAAATTATGTACATGCCATCTTTATGCGTTGAGTTTTTTACAGCATTTCAAAGTCACCTAAAAATTTCGAGTTTGCACTCTGTTCTAATTGATTCATCCAGTGTAGGGGAGACAACTTTTTAAATAGGTTAGACATTTACCGTTCATAACGGCAACTAAATTACGCTTTTTATGAGTAACAAAAAACTGATCCATTACACATCGACCATACCAAGTTGCAACGAGCAGGGTCCCCGGGATCGCTGGCGTTAAGCGACTTCGGTATGTTTTATTATTTCGTTGGGTGATCACTATTTCCTCCCTATGTAAAAATATTTTTTTTTGTTGGTTTCGCCTTACCATCCTTCGTTACCGATGCTAGAGATGCTTATGCGCATGTCTTATTTTTACGTTCGCTCATGATAGGCAGCGACACTGTCTGTATCTTCAAGATGCCAATTGCGTGCTATTCAAAACTAGAGTGCGCCATGATCACCAGTCGGCCATCTAGTATTACTTCTTGTAACAACTGTACGAAATAGATTGAACAGTTTCATAAACTACGAATGAACATGTAATGGTGGCAGCAAATTTAATGTTGCTTCCCTTACACTCGGTAAAGCAATTAGAGGAACAGAATGCGAAGTTGAAATTTTTAGGTGATTTTTGAAATGCTGCAACCTTGTAAAAAATAAGCACATGAAGATGGGATGTAAATCATATTAAAGCTTAAAACTTTCTGATTTGTGTAGATGTAGTGAAATAAAATATCGGGAAGACATAATAAATCGATTACTTTTAGTTTTTACGAAGATTTTGTAGACTAACACAATCTTTTACCAACTAAGTCAAGAGCAAATCCAATTAACCTTTTCAAACAGTTTTATTTGATTTTGGTAACGTTCCTGTAGGACATTACAATACACAGATATTCTTATCAGAGGTAACATGGTGATAAAAAAGGGAAAATTAATAAAATTGTTCAATGAAAACAGCAAAATAAAATACAGTAAATCACATCCAATTCGACATCTAGCTTATTGGGCAAACATGTAATGCGACCCTTTTAATTGGGCATTTTCACCACTAATTGGACATTTTTGTAAACATTGAGTTCGGGGCCCGAATTATGGCCCAACATTGACAGTTTCCACCAGGCTTGGAAGCGGTTTGGTGTGTTAAAATATGGATAAAAGTATGAGATGTGTTACTCTATACATATTCGCTACTGGAAAGTGAAATTCCATTCATTATTTATATTTGAAAAGTGTGATAGAATAATCATCAAAATACATTATTTTTAACGCTTCCAGAAACTCCGGAAGATTTGTTGAGAAGCTTTATCTCTTTATAAGGCAGTGGAGGGTCTTTATATTGCCACCCAGAAAAAAATACCTTTTCGCTGCCCTTGGAATATTATATCTAATTTTTCCTTAACCAAAGACTTCAAAAGGTATCTGCGAGTACCCAAATTTTTTAGGGCTGCTAAAAATGGACGATATTAATTTGGGAGTGAATGTTGTTTTTGCTAAGCGATACTGAAAAACTACTAGGATATTCAGTAAGTTCAGGGTTTCGGTGTCGCTCTAGTCAGCGAGCAATCAACAGTACATGTTCATTCTGGGAATTATTTTGAAAATCTGCTCAAATTGGCATTTTATCGTTTCTCGAAACGCTCACTCAATGAAGGCATTCATTCAATGCTACCAATGTTTGTACTATAGCATTTCATTCTTGAATTTCTAGCTTGACTTGCACACCACCAGCGACGTAGTGAGGGTAGACAGCGCCCCCTGCAAACTATGAAAATGGCGCCTCAAAAAAAAACTTTATTTGATTTTTTCACTAACTTTGAGTTTCTGAAATTTTGAGAAAGCTTGTCACTTATACCATAATTCACTTTGAGCAGGCTATCCATATTCAGAAGGTTAGGAAAAAATAATTACCAGCTTCGCTTATTCGCTAGTCGAATCTTTGCCGTGCGTGCTTCAACTGATCCTGATCCTCGATTGCATTTGAATCAAGATCTGCTAGCGATTCATTTTCGATCGAAAAAATTTTCATTCAATTTACGATTGCTGAACTGTGTTCGCACGATGCGCACGATGCCTTTCAATAACACAGACATAATTTAGAAGTATGCGTTCTTATAATGCAGCTTAAGAAATAAAGAGTGTTTCAGTTATAATTTGGTCGCTTATTTTTATTCACTTGAGCGCCCCTAGTTGTCACATCGAGAAACTATTGCCAGCGTTTTGATTCGGGTGGTTTGTTTATTCTGTAGTACAGAATTCGTCAAGATTGAAGGATACACCAAAAAGTTATCGACGATGGAACGAGAAAGGCAAAAAAAAAATTCGCGCAATCACATTGAAAACCCGACGTGGTCGGGAGGAAAGATTACAAAATTCCTCAAATTTCCAATATCGTTTGTAAATACCGTACTCAAACGTTACCGGGTAACGTCGAACACCGACGTCTCCTTGATCTCATCGATCGATTGATGCGACGAGGGAACTAAAAGCCATCCTTTCGTTGGCCTACCAGGGATGCATGGAGGACACATGTGTGTTGCAGATAAATTTGCCCGTAAGTTGATGATTTGGCCAGGGATCTGTAGTTGTGGAACGAAGACAATAGTTGTCATCACTGGGGCAACAATCACAAGGAGGAATGTCTTCAGAACAGGATTTTGCCATTCATTCTATCACACAATGGTCCAGTGAAGTTCTGGCCTGACTTGACAATCTGCCATTACAACCGGGATGGCATCAAGTGGTATATGGAGAATAAAATCGACTTCATTGAAAAAACTGTCAATCCACCAAATTGTTCGGATTTTCGAGAGATATTGGACAATATCAAAGGCAAATTGAAGCAATGGGGCAGAACCATCAAAAAACTATTCAAATGCACCACTTTTCCAAGAAGATAGCAAAAACAGTTACCAGCAGTACTGTGCAGAAATTGAACGTATCACACGAAAAGTTCGAAAATAAATTTTTATGTTTTTTAGCTTAAAGTTGATGAACCTACAAAATAACATCCTTCCCTTTTTACGTTATTTCTATGCTGAGAAATGTCCTACTTTATGCGACCAAATTTTAATATTCACGGCCTATTTCGGCTCTCCTCCGCTCCTCTGTATTGGCTCCATGCATTTGTTTTGCATTGCATGGAGAGGCGCCCAGGTATGCGTAGCGAATAATCAAAAGGGTGTTGATGTAATGTGGTATTGGGTGTTTCAAATTTGCGAAAATCAGAGAGAGGCTATTGGTTTCATTAATGTACGGACAGAAACAACTACTCTTGATGAAATATAATAATTGGGAAATATAATAGTAGGAAAAAATGCTATTCGAAATTTCTGGATTTTGGCGCCCCAAAGGGCCAGTGCCCCCGGCAAATGCCGAGTTTGCCGCCCGCACACTACGCCACTGCACATCACCCTCCTTTTTTGCGGCCCGCAACACCATCAATAACACATGTTTGTAGCCCCTCTGAAGAAAGTCCGCTGGTCTAAAACATGTTTTCGAAGTACGACCGCCTGAATTAAATAAAGGGAATAACTCTAGCAATGTTTAACGTTTTAGGATAAATACTGTTTCTAAGCATTTGATTTGCTAATTTTGTTAATTCTATTGTCTCAAAATATCTCGTGCGATAGAGAAATTCCACTGATAAGAAATTTCACTGATTTAAGCTATACGGTATGCCAACTCAATTTTAATGCCATTTTTAATTAACGTTATTTCCCTATTTAGAATTTTGCTTGTTTCGTTGAATACGACTTCATTTATTATAGACCATAAGTTTTTAGGATCTATTTCACAACGATCGAACTTGGAATTATAATATCTAATTTTAGTATTTTTCCTTTTGTTTCTTATATCGTTTCTAAGCCTCATACACTCGATAAACAGCTCTAAAATCTCGGTTTTTCTACATAAAAATGACTCCCAAATAAATATTGTCCATTTTTAGCAGCCCTAAAAAAATTGAGTACTCGCAGATATTTTTAGAAGTCTTTAAAAATATTCCAAACAAAACATATAATATTCCAAGTGCAGCTACGGCTACGGTTTTATGAAAAATGGTTACAACTTCCCAACCAAGGTTCCGCAGTTTCTGGAAGCGAAAAACATAATCTATTTTTAGGATAGAATAAATACACTTTTAAATTATAAATCATGAATGAAATTTTACTTTCCAGTAACGAATATGTGTTCTATATAATAGAGTAACACATTTGTTACTTTCATTCATATTTTAACATCCCAAAACAGCCTCCCTTTTTATCATTAGGTTAGCTATGATAAGAAAAAAAAATAATGGAGCAGATAGTGTTGCTTTCTTCGGAATATATCGTAAAATTTCTCTGTATTGAAAGGTCGTACAAGAACGTTTTCAAAATCAAATGAAAACTGTTTGATAAGATTAATTTGTATTTGCTATTGACTTAGATGGCAAAAAAAGGTGTTATTCCACAAAATCTTTGAAAATCGATTTATTATGTCTTCTCGATATTTTTGTTCACTACATCTACACAAATAAGGATGAAAATTTGTTCGTAAAATAATACAAACCTTGAAAATTTAAGCTTTAAAATTATGTACATGCCATCTTCATGCGTTGAGTTTTTTACAGCATTTCAAAGTCACCTAAAAATTTCGAGTTTGCACTCTGTTCTAATTGATTCATCCAGTGTAGGGGAGACAACTTTTTAAATAGGTTAGACATTTACCGTTCATAACGGCAACTAAATTACGCTTTTTATGAGTAACAAAAAACTGATCCATTACACATCGACCATACCAAGTTGCAACGAGCAGGGTCCCCGGGATCGCTGGCGTTAAGCGACTTCGGTATGTTTTATTATTTCGTTGGGTGATCACTATTTCCTCCCTATGTAAAAAATTTTTTTTTGTTGGTTTCGCCTTACCATCCTTCGTTACCGATGCTAGAGATGCTTATGCGCATGTCTTATTTTTACGTTCGCTCATGATAGGCAGCGACACTGTCTGTATCTTCAAGATGCCAATTGCGTGCTATTCAAAACTAGAGTGCGCCATGATCGCCAGTCGGCCATCTAGTATTACTTCTTGTAACAACTGTACGAAATAGATTGAACAGTTTCATAAATTACGAATGAACATGTAAGGGTGGCAGCAAATTTAATGTTGCTTCCCTTACACTCGGTAAAGCAATTAGAGGAACAGAATGCGAAGTTGAAATTTTTAGGTGATTTTTGAAATGCTGCAACCTTGTAAAAAATAAGCACATGAAGATGGGATGTAAATCATATTAAAGCTTAAAACTTTCTGATTTGTGTAGATGTAGTGAAATAAAATATCGGGAAGACATAATAAATCGATTACTTTTAGTTTTTACGAAGATTTTGTAGACTAACACAATCTTTTACCAACTAAGTCAAGAGCAAATCCAATTAACCTTTTCAAACAGTTTTATTTGATTTTGGTAACGTTCCTGTAGGACATTACAATACACAGATATTCTTATCAGAGGTAACATGGTGATAAAAAAGGGAAAATTAATAAAATTGTTCAATGAAAACAGCAAAATAAAATACAGTAAATCACATCCAATTCGACATCTAGCTTATTGGGCAAACATGTAATGCGACCCTTTTAATTGGGCATTTTCACCACTAATTGGACATTTTTGTAAACATTGAGTTCGGGGCCCGAATTATGGCCCAACATTGACAGTTTCCACCAGGCTTGGAAGCGGTTGGGTGTGTTAAAATATGGATAAAAGTATGAGATGTGTTACTCTATACAGATTCGCTACTGGAAAGTGAAATTCCATTCATTATTTATATTTGAAAAGTGTGATAGAATAATCATCAAAATACATTATTTTTAACGCTTCCAGAAACTCCGGAAGATTTGTTGAGAAGCTTTATCTCTTTATAAGGCAGTGGAGGGTCTTTATATTGCCACCCAGAAAAAAATACCTTTTCGCTGCCCTTGGAATATTATATCTAATTTTTCCTTAACCAAAGACTTCAAAAGGTATCTGCGAGTACCCAAATTTTTTAGGGCTGCTAAAAATGGACGATATTAATTTGGGAGTGAATGTTTTTTTTGCTAAGCGATACTGAAAAACTACTAGGATATTCAGTAAGTTCAGGGTTTCGGTGTCGCTCTAGTCAGCGAGCAATCAACAGTACATGTTCATTCTGGGAATTATTTTGAAAATCTGCTCAAATTGGCATTTTATCGTTTCTCGAAACGCTCACTCAATGAAGGCATTCATTCAATGCTACCAATGTTTGTACTATAGCATTTCATTCTTGAATTTCTAGCTTGACTTGCACACCACCAGCGACGTAGTGAGGGTAGACAGCGCCCCCGGCAAACTATGAAAATGGCGCCTCAAAAAAAAAACTTTATTTGATTTTTTCACTAACTTTGAGTTTCTGAAATTTTGAGAAAGCTTGTCACTTATACCATAATTCACTTTGAGCAGGCTATCCATATTCAGAAGGTTAGGAAAAAATAATTACCAGCTTCGCTTATTCGCTAGTCGAATCTTTGCCGTGCGTGCTTCAACTGATCCTGATCCTCGATTGCATTTGAATCAAGATCTGCTAGCGATTCATTTTCGATCGAAAAAATTTTCATTCAATTTACGATTGCTGAACTGTGTTCGCACGATGCGCACGATGCCTTTCAATAACACAGACATAATTTAGAAGTATGCGTTCTTATAATGCAGCTTAAGAAATAAAGAGTGTTTCAGTTATAATTTGGTCGCTTATTTTTATTCACTTGAGCGCCCCTAGTTGTCACATCGAGAAACTATTGCCAGCGTTTTGATTCGGGTGGTTTGTTTATTCTGTAGTACAGAATTCGTCAAGATTGAAGGATACACCAAAAAGTTATCGACGATGGAACGAGAAAGGCAAAAAGACGGGTAGGTAATGTCGGGGACATAACCGGATTGACGTAGGACTATACAAAGGAGACAGCTTTTGTTAAATATATATTTTAAATATGTTGTTTTATTTTCTTCTCCTACGTGAATACCTACCTATCTACCTGAAAAATGGATTAGTTTACTGTTTACTCTTTATGAATATGTTGATGGTTCTGAAAAGAACCTATGGTGTTGTGTTTTTGTTATCACTCGATATTCCCATCTTGTTCGGTTAAACCTTCCTGTTTAGCTATTGCGTTTGCCACTCGCCGCAGCTTTCACAGTTGGAAAATTTCTTCCCATCCAGCTTGTGACATGTTGTTCAGTAAATTACATTTAATGCGACGTGCCGGAGA
This sequence comes from Toxorhynchites rutilus septentrionalis, assembly GCF_029784135.1. Classification (NCBI taxonomy): domain Eukaryota; kingdom Metazoa; phylum Arthropoda; class Insecta; order Diptera; family Culicidae; genus Toxorhynchites; species Toxorhynchites rutilus. The sequence continues at coordinate 316,395,559 of NC_073745.1, read as the reverse complement.
AACACTTTGCCACTCACTGAAACTAATTGTTGCCTTGATCAGCGCCGAACCGAAGCTGCTCTGTTCTTGATGCGGGTTTTCTGATTGTCGTGAGCAGCTTTGCAAGCCAACTCGAGCACTCCGACGGCCGAAACTCTATAATCGCTGTTAGGTATACTGGTGCTCCGGCACCAATCCGTTCGGCCTAGTTACCCTTGCGGAGCAATCAGTGAATGCGACAGGGAACTGGAGACCTGCACGGTTCGAGTGAGACTTTGCCTTTCCCTTAACTTGTCCTCCTTTGTTACGTCCACGATGCCGATGCCGTACAACCACACGGGTTTACGGTTTGAAAGAAAATAAGATATTTTTTTGGGGTCTGCGTGTTTTTTACTCTAGCGGTACACACTCACAGGATAGAGACAAATCGGCAGACTCAGCCAGAGGGGCGAGTCCAATGAGACGAACGAATGAGCGTTAAAAGGGAGCGATGGCAAAAAAATACATTCAGTACGATTTGTTCGCTCGTTGGATTCACATGCAGGCGAAAAAGGGTCCTGGTACTAACGCGCTCGGTCTAGCTACCCTTGCGGGGAACTCCAGATCAACACGGTTCGAGCGGGATTTTGCCTTTCCCTTCACTTTTCCTCCTTTACCATGTCCAGACATGGCTGCTTGGGTTGGTTTGTTGAAGTGTTGTGATGCGAACCGATGTGGTGTACGGTTTGAATGAGAATGATCGTTACGGAAGGAAGGAAGGTATTGTATTATAGAGACTTTAAACTTTTTCAGTTCATTCGTCTCTAGCCTTGAGAAAGGCCCTTTGAAAACTCTACTCTACTCTACTCCAGCGTTACCACCTCCATCCTCTTGCCTTGAGAAAGGCACTCGAAACCTCGCCGTCCAGCTCGTCCAGCAACGATGTTGTCCAGTCGGTGTCCACACAAAGAATGATCGTTACGGCAGCGGAGCGGGGATTTTTAAGCTGACTGGCTGGCTCGAGAATTACGCATGTGTGAGACTGCGACCAATGTTTCGTTCATTTTTTTTTCTTTTTCCTTTCCAATCGTGCTTCATTCTATTTCGCTGCTGCTCTGGTTGCCCGTTTTGGTCGGTACGATTTGAGGAGCACAAAATGGACCAATCAAAAATGGGCACATAGTGCATTTGAACAATGCTTGATATTTCACAATTATTCAATTATTTATCTCAAGAAAAATGAAATGTTATTCGTTATGATAGATGCGTAGATATATTTCCTATCAATTGATGCAAAAACCTTTGCGATCTATTGAGAAATGCTCGAGTTATAAGCGTTCCAAATCTTGCATTTTTTCCTACTTGTTCAGTGCCTAGATTTCCATTTCACCCCCTATATCTTCCGGTTAGACGTAGTCCTACGTCAAAAAAAAATTCGCGCAATCACATTGAAAACCCGACGTGGTCGGGAGGAAAGATTACAAAATTCCTCAAATTTCCAATATCGATTGTAAATTCCGTACTCAAACGTTACCGGGTAGCGTCGAACACCGACGTCTCCTTGATCTCATCGATCGATTGATGCGACGAGGGAACTAAAAGCCATCCTTTCGTTGGCCTACCAGGGATGCATGGAGGACACATGTGTGTTGCAGATAAATTTGCCCGTAAGTTGATGTTTTGGCAAGGGATCTGTAGTTGTGGAACGAAGACAATAGTTGTCATCACTGGGGCAACAATCACAAGGAGGAATGTCTTCAGAACAGGATTTTGCCATTCATTCTATCACACAATGGTCCAGTGAAGTTCTGGCCTGACTTGACAATCTGCCATTACAACCGGGATGGCATCAAGTGGTATATGGAGAATAAAATCGACTTCATTGAAAAAACTGTCAATCCACCAAATTGTTCGGATTTTCGAGAGATATTGGACAATATCAAAGGCAAATTGAAGCAATGGGGCAGAACCATCAAAAAACTATTCAAATGCACCACTTTTCCAAGAAGATAGCAAAAACAGTTACCAGCAGTACTGTGCAGAAATTGAACGTATCACACGAAAAGTTCGAAAATAAATTTTTATGTTTTTTAGCTTAAAGTTGATGAACCTACAAAATAACATCCTTCCCTTTTTACGTTATTTCTATGCTGAGAAATGTCCTACTTTATGCGACCAAATTTTAATATTCACGGCCTATTTCGGCTCTCCTCCGCTCCTCTGTATTGGCTTTGCATTTGTTTTGCATTGCATGGAGAGGCGCCCAGGTATGCGTAGCGAATAATCAAAAGGGTGTTGATGTAATGTGGTATTGGGTGTTTCAAATTTGCGAAAATCAGAGAGAGGCTATTGGTTTCATTAATGTACGGACAGAAGCAACTACTCTTGATGAAATATAATAATTGGGAAATATAATTGTAGGAAAAAACGCTATTCGAAATTTCTGGATTTTGGCGCCCCAAAGGGCCAGTGCCCCCGGCAAATGCCGAGTTTGCCGCCCGCACACTACGCCACTGCACATCACCCTCCTTTTTTGCGGCCCGCAACACCATCAATAACACATGTTTGTAGCCCCTCTGAAGAAAGTCCGCTGGTCTAAAACATGTTTTCGAAGTACGACCGCCTGAATTAAATAAAGGGAATAACTCTAGCAATGTTTAACGTTTTAGGATAAATACTGTTTCTAAGCATTTGATTTGCTAATTTTGTTAATGCTATTGTCTCAAAATATCTCGTGCGATAGAGAAATTCCACTGATAAGAAATTTCACTGATTTAAGCTATACGGTATGCCAACTCAATTTTAATGCCATTTTTAATTAACGTTATTTCCCTATTTAGAATTTTGCTTGTTTCGTTGAATACGACTTCATTTATTATAGACCATAAGTTTTTAGGATCTATTTCACAACGATCGAACTTGGAATTATAATATCTAATTTTAGTATTTTTCCTTTTGTTTCTTATATCGTTTCTAAGCCTCATACACTCGATAAACAGCTCTAAAATCTCGGTTTTGACGTGGGACTACGTCTAACCGGAGTATATGGGGGGTAAAATGAAAACCTAAACACAGAACATGCAGGAAAAAATGAAAGATTCCGAATGCTTATAACTCGAACATTTCTTACTGGATCGGAAAGATGTTTGCATCATTTGATAGGGAATATTTCTACGCTTCTATCACAATTAATAAAATGTTGTTTTTCATTAGATAAACAATTGAATAACTGTAAAATGTTAAGCGTTATCTAAACGGCATAACTGCCTCATTTTGATTGGCCCGATCTACGATTTCCCTAACACAGCCATCAAACCCAAGCAGCCTTGGGTAAATCAGCATTGCAAATACATGAAAGTCGGGGGCATTTTTGGTCCGACTGAAATGTGTTTCCCTAACACAGAGTTCAAATCCATGTAGCGTGGGGAAATCAACATTGCAAATACATGAAAGTCGGGGGAATTTTTGTTCCGACTGAAATGTGTTTTCCCAACACAGACTTCAGAACCAAGGTGTCTGAGGAAATTGGCATTGTAAATTCATGCAAGTCAGTGGCATTTTTGTTCCGACTGAAATGTGTTTGCCTAACACAGACTTCAAAACCAAAATGTCTGGGAAAATCGGCTCTGGAAATAAATGCAAGCTTCGAGTACTTTTGTACTCGCTTGCCTTTGTGCAAACTAGAATATGTTTCTTTAACACGGTATCCTAAACTTAGGAACCTGGGAAAATCGTGCAGACACTAGAGACGAATGAACTTTCAAGTTTAAATCCTTTATAGTATAAAAAGTAGAAGTTGAAGTTTTTGATTCATGCAAGTCGGGGGTATCTCTGCACCCGCATTTTTTTTGCACTCCGCAAAGTGTTTTCCTAGCACGGATTACAAAAGCGGGTACGAACACAACGCTTTGGCTCGGTTATTCATTATTGTATTGAAGGATATACCTTCATATCTTCCGCTCATTGAATTTCTACGCATACCATTTGATGATTAGGCAAAATGTTGTTAACTGCTGCGATAACGCCAATTCATTAAACAATATGCGTTCGACATACATGTCAAAATCGGAACTGAGTGCCTGAAGTTCATATAATCAAGCGAATTCGCGGTTCGATAAGTACGTACACTTGAGAGATGTAAACTTCAGAAGCAAAAGTAAAATAAAATAATCGTTTGAAAATTCTCCCGTTCACAAATTTTGTTCTAGGTATCATAACAACCGTAAAAGGCCTGTCATTAAATTTACTATCACAATGCATGAATTGACCTTACATGACATTTCACAATCTTTTTACTTACAAATCAAATATATTGAATTCAATTGAATTCGGGAATTGTTTCATTCCATCAAAAATTTAATCAATACAAACAAATGATTGATAAGCCAAGGTAGTCCCACGTCAACCTTGCGGTTATATCATAGATATAACCCACCCATTTTTTTTCTACATAAAAATGACTCCCAAATAAATATTGTCCATTTTTAGCAGCCCTAAAAAAATTGAGTACTCGCAGATATTTTTAGAAGACTTTAAAAATATTCCAAACAAAACATATAATATTCCAAGTGCAGCTACGGCTACGGTTTTATGAAAAATGGTTACAACTTCCCAATCAAGGTTCCGCAGTTTCTGGAAGCGAAAAACATAATCTATTTTTAGGATAGAATAAATACACTTTTAAATTATAAATCATGAATGAAATTTTACTTTCCAGTAACGAATATGTGTTCTATATAATAGAGTAACACATTTGTTACTTTCATTCATATTTTAACATCCCAAAACAGCCTCCCTTTTTATCATTAGGTTAGCTATGATAAGAAAAAAAAATATAATGGAGCAGATAGTGTTGCTTTCTTCGGAATATATCGTAAAATTTCTCTGTATTGAAAGGTCGTACAAGAACGTTTTCAAAAACAAATGAAAACTGTTTGATAAGATTAATTTGTATTTGCTATTGACTTAGATGACAAAAAAAGGTGTTATTCCACAAAATCTTTGAAAATCGATTTATTATGTCTTCTCGATATTTTTGTTCACTACATCTACACAAATAAGGATGAAAATTTGTTCGTAAAATAATACAAACCTTGAAAATTTAAGCTTTAAAATTATGTACATGCCATCTTCATGCGTTGAGTTTTTTACAGCATTTCAAAGTCACCTAAAAATTTCGAGTTTGCACTCTGTTCTAATTGATTCATCCAGTGTAGGGGAGACAACTTTTTAAATAGGTTAGACATTTACCGTTCATAACGGCAACTAAATTACGCTTTTTATGAGTAACAAAAAACTGATCCATTACACATCGACCATACCAAGTTGCAACGAGCAGGGTCCCCGGGATCGCTGGCGTTAAGCGACTTCGGTATGTTTTATTATTTCGTTGGGTGATCACTATTTCCTCCCTATGTAAAAATTTTTTTTTTGTTGGTTTCGCCTTACCATCCTTCGTTACCGATGCTAGAGATGCTTATGCGCATGTCTTATTTTTACGTTCGCTCATGATAGGCAGCGACACTGTCTGTATCTTCAAGATGCCAATTGCGTGCTATTCAAAACTAGAGTGCGCCATGATCGCCAGTCGGCCATCTAGTATTACTTCTTGTAACAACTGTACGAAATAGATTGAACAGTTTCATAAACTACGAATGAACATGTAAGAGTGGCAGCAAATTTAATGTTGCTTCCCTTACACTCGGTAAAGCAATTAGAGGAACAGAATGCGAAGTTGAAATTTTTAGGTGATTTTTGAAATGCTGCAACCTTGTAAAAAATAAGCACATGAAGATGGGATGTAAATCATATTAAAGCTTAAAACTTTCTGATTTGTGTAGATGTAGTGAAATAAAATATCGGGAAGACATAATAAATCGATTACTTTTAGTTTTTACGAAGATTTTGTAGACTAACACAATCTTTTACCAACTAAGTCAAGAGCAAATCCAATTAACCTTTTCAAACAGTTTTATTTGATTTTGGTAACGTTCCTGTAGGACATTACAATACACAGATATTCTTATCAGAGGTAACATGGTGATAAAAAAGGGAAAATTAATAAAATTGTTCAATGAAAACAGCAAAATAAAATACAGTAAATCACATCCAATTCGACATCTAGCTTATTGGGCAAACATGTAATGCGACCCTTTTAATTGGGCATTTTCACCACTAATTGGACATTTTTGTAAACATTGAGTTCGGGGCCCGAATTATGGCCCAACATTGACAGTTTCCACCAGGCTTGGAAGCGGTTTGGTGTGTTAAAATATGGATAAAAGTATGAGATGTGTTACTCTATACATATTCGCTACTGGAAAGTGAAATTCCATTCATTATTTATATTTGAAAAGTGTGATAGAATAATCATAAAAATACATTATTTTTAACGCTTCCAGAAACTCCGGAAGATTTGTTGAGAAGCTTTATCTCTTTATAAGGCAGTGGAGGGTCTTTATATTGCCACCCAGAAAAAAATACCTTTTCGCTGCCCTTGGAATATTATATCTAATTTTTCCTTAACCAAAGACTTCAAAAGGTATCTGCGAGTACCCAAATTTTTTAGGGCTGCTAAAAATGGACGATATTAATTTGGGAGTGAATGTTGTTTTTGCTAAGCGATACTGAAAAACTACTAGGATATTCAGTAAGTTCAGGGTTTCGGTGTCGCTCTAGTCAGCGAGCAATCAACAGTACATGTTCATTCTGGGAATTATTTTGAAAATCTGCTCAAATTGGCATTTTATCGTTTCTCGAAACGCTCACTCAATGAAGGCATTCATTCAATGCTACCAATGTTTGTACTATAGCATTTCATTCTTGGATTTCTAGCTTGACTTGCACACCACCAGCGACGTAGTGAGGGTAGACAGCGCCCCCGGCAAACTATGAAAATGGCGCCTCAAAAAAAAAACTTTATTTGATTTTTTCACTAACTTTGAGTTTCTGAAATTTTGAGAAAGCTTGTCACTTATACCATAATTCACTTTGAGCAGGCTATCCATATTCAGAAGGTTAGGAAAAAATAATTACCAGCTTCGCTTATTCGCTAGTCGAATCTTTGCCGTGCGTGCTTCAACTGATCCTGATCCTCGATTGCATTTGAATCAAGATCTGCTAGCGATTCATTTTCGATCGAAAAAATTTTCATTCAATTTACGATTGCTGAACTGTGTTCGCACGATGCGCACGATGCCTTTCAATAACACAGACATAATTTAGAAGTATGCGTTCTTATAATGCAGCTTAAGAAATAAAGAGTGTTTCAGTTATAATTTGGTCGCTTATTTTTATTCACTTGAGCGCCCCTAGTTGTCACATCGAGAAACTATTGCCAGCGTTTTGATTCGGGTGGTTTGTTTATTCTGTAGTACAGAATTCGTCAAGATTGAAGGATACACCAAAAAGTTATCGACGATGGAACGAGAAAGGCAAAAAAAAAAAATTCGCGCAATCACATTGAAAACCCGACGTGGTCGGGAGGAAAGATTACAAAATTCCTCAAATTTCCAATATCGATTGTAAATTCCGTACTCAAACGTTACCGGGTAACGTCGAACACCGACGTCTCCTTGATCTCATCGATCGATTGATGCGACGAGGGAACTAAAAGCCATCCTTTCGTTGGCCTACCAGGGATGCATGGAGGACACATGTGTGTTACAGATAAATTTGCCCGTAAGTTGATGATTTGGCAAGGGATCTGTAGTTGTGGAACGAAGACAATAGTTGTCATCACTGGGGCAACAATCACAAGGAGGAATGTCTTCAGAACAGGATTTTGCCATTCATTCTATCACACAATGGTCCAGTGAAGTTCTGGCCTGACTTGACAATCTGCCATTACAACCGGGATGGCATCAAGTGGTATATGGAGAATAAAATCGACTTCATTGAAAAAACTGTCAATCCACCAAATTGTTCGGATTTTCGAGAGATATTGGACAATATCAAAGGCAAATTGAAGCAATGGGGCAGAACCATCAAAAAACTATTCAAATGCACCACTTTTCCAAGAAGATAGCAAAAACAGTTACCAGCAGTACTGTGCAGAAATTGAACGTATCACACGAAAAGTTCGAAAATAAATTTTTATGTTTTTTAGCTTAAAGTTGATGAACCTACAAAATAACATCCTTCCCTTTTTACGTTATTTCTATGCTGAGAAATGTCCTACTTTATGCGACCAAATTTTAATATTCACGGCCTATTTCGGCTCTCCTCCGCTCCTCTGTATTGGCTTTGCATTTGTTTTGCATTGCATGGAGAGGCGCCCAGGTATGCGTAGCGAATAATCAAAAGGGTGTTGATGTAATGTGGTATTGGGTGTTTCAAATTTGCGAAAATCAGAGAGAGGCTATTGGTTTCATTAATGTACGGACAGAAACAACTACTCTTGATGAAATATAATAATTGGGAAATATAATAGTAGGAAAAAATGCTATTCGAAATTTCTGGATTTTGGCGCCCCAAAGGGCCAGTGCCCCCGGCAAATGCCGAGTTTGCCGCCCGCACACTACGCCACTGCACATCACCCTCCTTTTTTGCGGCCCACAACACCATCAATAACACATGTTTGTAGCCCCTCTGGAGAAAGTCCGCTGGTCTAAAACATGTTTTCGAAGTACGACCGCCTGAATTAAATAAAGGGAATAACTCTAGCAATGTTTAACGTTTTAGGATAAATACTGTTTCTAAGCATTTGATTTGCTAATTTTGTTAATGCTATTGTCACAAAATATCTCGTGCGATAGAGAAATTCCACTGATAAGAAATTTCACTGATTTAAGCTATACGGTATGCCAACTCAATTTTAATGCCATTTTTAATTAACGTTATTTCCCTATTTAGAATTTTGCTTGTTTCGTTGAATACGACTTCATTTATTATAGACCATAAGTTTTTAGGATCTATTTCACAACGATCGAACTTGGAATTATAATATCTAATTTTAGTATTTTTCCTTTTGTTTCTTATATCGTTTCTAAGCCTCATACACTCGATAAACAGCTCTAAAATCTCGGTTTTTCTACATAAAAATGACTCCCAAATAAATATTGTCCATTTTTAGCAGCCCTAAAAAAATTGAGTACTCGCAGATATTTTTAGATGTCTTTAAAAATATTCCAAACAAAACATATAATATTCCAAGTGCAGCTACGGCTACGGTTTTATGAAAAATGGTTACAACTTCCCAACCAAGGTTCCGCAGTTTCTGGAAGCGAAAAACATAATCTATTTTTAGGATAGAATAAATACACTTTTAAATTATAAATCATGAATGAAATTTTACTTTCCAGTAACGAATATGTGTTCTATATAATAGAGTAACACATTTGTTACTTTCATTCATATTTTAACATCCCAAAACAGCCTCCCTTTTTATCATTAGGTTAGCTATGATAAGAAAAAAAAAATAATGGAGCAGATAGTGTTGCTTTCTTCGGAATATATCGTAAAATTTCTCTGTATTGAAAGGTCGTACAAGAACGTTTTCAAAATCAAATGAAAACTGTTTGATAAGATTAATTTGTATTTGCTATTGACTTAGATGGCAAAAAAAGGTGTTATTCCACAAAATCTTTGAAAATCGATTTATTATGTCTTCTCGATATTTTTGTTCACTACATCTACACAAATAAGGATGAAAATTTGTTCGTAAAATAATACAAACCTTGAAAATTTAAGCTTTAAAATTATGTACATGCCATCTTCATGCGTTGAGTTTTTTACAGCATTTCAAAGTCACCTAAAAATTTCGAGTTTGCACTCTGTTCTAATTGATTCATCCAGTGTAGGGGAGACAACTTTTTAAATAGGTTAGACATTTACCGTTCATAACGGCAACTAAATTACGCTTTTTATGAGTAACAAAAAACTGATCCATTACACATCGACCATACCAAGTTGCAACGAGCAGGGTCCCCGGGATCGCTGGCGTTAAGCGACTTCGGTATGTTTTATTATTTCGTTGGGTGATCACTATTTCCTCCCTATGTAAAAAAATTTTTTTTGTTGGTTTCGCCTTACCATCCTTCGTTACCGATGCTAGAGATGCTTATGCGCATGTCTTATTTTTACGTTCGCTCATGATAGGCAGCGACACTCTGTATCTTCAAGATGCCAATTGCGTGCTATTCAAAACTAGAGTGCGCCATGATCGCCAGTCGGCCATCTAGTATTACTTCTTGTAACAACTGTACGAAATAGATTGAACAGTTTCATAAACTACGAATGAACATGTAAGGGTGGCAGCAAATTTAATGTTGCTTCCCTTACACTCGGTAAAGCAATTAGAGGAACAGAATGCGAAGTTGAAATTTTTAGGTGATTTTTGAAATGCTGCAACCTTGTAAAAAATAAGCACATGAAGATGGGATGTAAATCATATTAAAGCTTAAAACTTTCTGATTTGTGTAGATGTAGTGAAATAAAATATCGGGAAGACATAATAAATCGATTACTTTTAGTTTTTACGAAGATTTTGTAGACTAACACAATCTTTTACCAACTAAGTCAAGAGCAAATCCAATTAACCTTTTCAAACAGTTTTATTTGATTTTGGTAACGTTCCTGTAGGACATTACAATACACAGATATTCTTATCAGAGGTAACATGGTGATAAAAAAGGGAAAATTAATAAAATTGTTCAATGAAAACAGCAAAATAAAATACAGTAAATCACATCCAATTCGACATCTAGCTTATTGGGCAAACATGTAATGCGACCCTTTTAATTGGGCATTTTCACCACTAATTGGACATTTTTGTAAACATTGAGTTCGGGGCCCGAATTATGGCCCAACATTGACAGTTTCCACCAGGCTTGGAAGCGGTTGGGTGTGTTAAAATATGGATAAAAGTATGAGATGTGTTACTCTATACAGATTCGCTACTGGAAAGTGAAATTCCATTCATTATTTATATTTGAAAAGTGTGATAGAATAATCATCAAAATACATTATTTTTAACGCTTCCAGAAACTCCGGAAGATTTGTTGAGAAGCTTTATCTCTTTATAAGGCAGTGGAGGGTCTTTATATTGCCACCCAGAAAAAAATACCTTTTCGCTGCCCTTGGAATATTATATCTAATTTTTCCTTAACCAAAGACTTCAAAAGGTATCTGCGAGTACCCAAATTTTTTAGGGCTGCTAAAAATGGACGATATTAATTTGGGAGTGAATGTTTTTTTTGCTGAGCGATACTGAAAAACTACTAGGATATTCAGTAAGTTCAGGGTTTCGGTGTCGCTCTAGTCAGCGAGCAATCAACAGTACATGTTCATTCTGGGAATTATTTTGAAAATCTGCTCAAATTGGCATTTTATCGTTTCTCGAAACGCTCACTCAATGAAGGCATTCATTCAATGCTACCAATGTTTGTACTATAGCATTTCATTCTTGAATTTCTAGCTTGACTTGCACACCACCAGCGACGTAGTGAGGGTAGACAGCGCCCCCGGCAAACTATGAAAATGGCGCCTCAAAAAAAAACTTTATTTGATTTTTTCACTAACTTTGAGTTTCTGAAATTTTGAGAAAGCTTGTCACTTATACCATAATTCACTTCGAGCAGGCTATCCATATTCAGAAGGTTAGGAAAAAATAATTACCAGCCTCGCTTATTCGCTAGTCGAATCTTTGCCGTGCGTGCTTCAACTGATCCTGATCCTCGATTGCATTTGAATCAAGATCTGCTAGCGATTCATTTTCGATCGAAAAAATTTTCATTCAATTTACGATTGCTGAACTGTGTTCGCACGATGCGTGGTCTGTGTAATTTTTATTTTAGTGTAAACCAGACTAGCAAGCTCTTTCATTCCAGCACAAAAACTGCCTTTCAATAACACAGACATAATTTAGAAGTATGCGTTCTTATAATGCAGCTTAAGAAATAAAGAGTGTTTCAGTTATAATTTGGTCGCTTATTTTTATTCACTTGAGTGCCCCTAGTTGTCACATCGAGAAACTATTGCCAGCGTTTTGATTCGGGTGGTTTGTTTATTCTGTAGTACAGAATTCGTCAAGATTGAAGGATACACCAAAAAGTTATCGACGATGGAACGAGAAAGGCAAAAAAAAAATTCGCGCAATCACATTGAAAACCCGACGTGGTCGGGAGGAAAGATTACAAAATTCCTCAAATTTCCAATATCGTTTGTAAATACCGTACTCAAACGTTACCGGGTAACGTCGAACACCGACGTCTCCTTGATCTCATCGATCGATTGATGCGACGAGGGAACTAAAAGCCATCCTTTCGTTGGCCTACCAGGGATGCATGGAGGACACATGTGTGTTGCAGATAAATTTGCCCGTAAGTTGATGATTTGGCAAGGGATCTGTAGTTGTGGAACGAAGACAATAGTTGTCATCACTGGGGCAACAATCACAAGGAGGAATGTCTTCAGAACAGGATTTTGCCATTCATTCTATCACACAATGGTCCAGTGAAGTTCTGGCCTGACTTGACAATCTGCCATTACAACCGGGATGGCATCAAGTGGTATATGGAGAATAAAATCGACTTCATTGAAAAAACTGTCAATCCACCAAATTGTTCGGATTTTCGAGAGATATTGGACAATATCAAAGGCAAATTGAAGCAATGGGGCAGAACCATCAAAAAACTATTCAAATGCACCACTTTTCCAAGAAGATAGCAAAAACAGTTACCAGCAGTACTGTGCAGAAATTGAACGTATCACACGAAAAGTTCGAAAATAAATTTTTATGTTTTTTAGCTTAATGTTGATGAACCTACAAAATAACATCCTTCCCTTTTTACGTTATTTCTATGCTGAGAAATGTCCTACTTTATGTGACCAAATTTTAATATTCACGGCCTATTTCGGCTCTCCTCCGCTCCTCTGTATTGGCTTTGCATTTGTTTTGCATTGCATGGAGAGGCGCCCAGGTATGCGTAGCGAATAATCAAAAGGGTGTTGATGTAATGTGGTATTGGGTGTTTCAAATTTGCGAAAATCAGAGAGAGGCTATTGGTTTCATTAATGTACGGACAGAAACAACTACTCTTGATGAAATATAATAATTGGGAAATATAATAGTAGGAAAAAATGCTATTCGAAATTTCTGGATTTTGGCGCCCCAAAGGGCCAGTGCCCCCGGCAAATGCCGAGTATAATAACTCTAGCAATGTTTAACGTTTTAGGATAAATACTGTTTCTAAGCATTTGATTTGCTAATTTTGTTAATGCTATTGTCTCAAAATATCTCGTGCGATAGAGAAATTCCACTGATAAGAAATTTCACTGATTTAAGCTATACGGTATGCCAACTCAATTTTAATGCCATTTTTAATTAACGTTATTTCCCTATTTAGAATTTTGCTTGTTTCGTTGAATACGACTTCATTTATTATAGACCATAAGTTTTTAGGATCTATTTCACAACGATCGAACTTGGAATTATAATATCTAATTTTAGTATTTTTCCTTTTGTTTCTTATATCGTTTCTAAGCCTCATACACTCGATAAACAGCTCTAAAATCTCGGTTTTTCTACATAAAAATGACTCCCAAATAAATATTGTCCATTTTTAGCAGCCCTAAAAAAATTGAGTACTCGCAGATATTTTTAGAAGTCTTTAAAAATATTCCAAACAAAACATATAATATTCCAAGTGCAGCTACGGCTACGGTTTTATGAAAAATGGTTACAACTTCCCAATCAAGGTTCCGCAGTTTCTGGAAGCGAAAAACATAATCTATTTTTAGGATAGAATAAATACACTTTTAAATTATAAATCATGAATGAAATTTTACTTTCCAGTAACGAATATGTGTTCTATATAATAGAGTAACACATTTGTTACTTTCATTCATATTTTAACATCCCAAAACAGCCTCCCTTTTTATCATTAGGTTAGCTATGATAAGAAAAAAAAATAATGGAGCAGATAGTGTTGCTTTCTTCGGAATATATCGTAAAATTTCTCTGTATTGAAAGGTCGTACAAGAACGTTTTCAAAATCAAATGAAAACTGTTTGATAAGATTAATTTGTATTTGCTATTGACTTAGATGGCAAAAAAAGGTGTTATTCCACAAAATCTTTGAAAATCGATTTATTATGTCTTCTCGATATTTTTGTTCACTACATCTACACAAATAAGGATGAAAATTTGTTCGTAAAATAATACAAACCTTGAAAATTTCAGCTTTAAAATTATGTACATGCCATCTTCATGCGTTGAGTTTTTTACAGCATTTCAAAGTCACCTAAAAATTTCGAGTTTGCACTCTGTTCTAATTGATTCATCCAGTGTAGGGGAGACAACTTTTTAAATAGGTTAGACATTTACCGTTCATAACGGCAACTAAATTACGCTTTTTATGAGTAACAAAAAACTGATCCATTACACATCGACCATACCAAGTTGCAACGAGCAGGGTCCCCGGGATCGCTGGCGTTAAGCGACTTCGGTATGTTTTATTATTTCGTTGGGTGATCACTATTTCCTCCCTATGTAAAAAATTTTTTTTTGTTGGTTTCGCCTTACCATCCTTCGTTACCGATGCTAGAGATGCTTATGCGCATGTCTTATTTTTACGTTCGCTCATGATAGGCAGCGACACTGTCTGTATCTTCAAGATGCCAATTGCGTGCTATTCAAAACTAGAGTGCGCCATGATCGCCAGTCGGCCATCTAGTATTACTTCTTGTAACAACTGTACGAAATAGATTGAACAGTTTCATAAACTACGAATGAACATGTAAGGGTGGCAGCAAATTTAATGTTGCTTCCCTTACACTCGGTAAAGCAATTAGAGGAACAGAATGCGAAGTTGAAATTTTTAGGTGCTTTTGAAATGCTGCAACCTTGTAAAAAATAAGCACATGAAGATGGGATGTAAATCATATTAAAGCTTAAAACTTTCTGATTTGTGTAGATGTAGTGAAATAAAATATCGGGAAGACATAATAAATCGATTACTTTTAGTTTTTACGAAGATTTTGTAGACTAACACAATCTTTTACCAACTATGTCAAGAGCAAATCCAATTAACCTTTTCAAACAGTTTTATTTGATTTTGGTAACGTTCCTGTAGGACATTACAATACACAGATATTCTTATCAGAGGTAACATGGTGATAAAAAAGGGAAAATTAATAAAATTGTTCAATGAAAACAGCAAAATAAAATACAGTAAATCACATCCAATTCGACATCTAGCTTATTGGGCAAACATGTAATGCGACCCTTTTAATTGGGCATTTTCACCACTAATTGGACATTTTTGTAAACATTGAGTTCGGGGCCCGAATTATGGCCCAACATTGACAGTTTCCACCAGGCTTGGAAGCGGTTTGGTGTGTTAAAATATGGATAAAAGTATGAGATGTGTTACTCTATACATATTCGCTACTGGAAAGTGAAATTCCATTCATTATTTATATTTGAAAAGTGTGATAGAATAATCATCAAAATACATTATTTTTAACGCTTCCAGAAACTCCGGAAGATTTGTTGAGAAGCTTTATCTCTTTATAAGGCAGTGGAGGGTCTTTATATTGCCACCCAGAAAAAAATACCTTTTCGCTGCCCTTGGAATATTATATCTAATTTTTCCTTAACCAAAGACTTCAAAAGGTATCTGCGAGTACCCAAATTTTTTAGGGCTGCTAAAAATGGACGATATTAATTTGGGAGTGAATGTTGTTTTTGCTAAGCGATACTGAAAAACTACTAGGATATTCAGTAAGTTCAGGGTTTCGGTGTCGCTCTAGTCAGCGAGCAATCAACAGTACATGTTCATTCTGGGAATTATTTTGAAAATCTGCTCAAATTGGCATTTTATCGTTTCTCGAAACGCTCACTCAATGAAGGCATTCATTCAATGCTACCAATGTTTGTACTATAGCATTTCATTCTTGAATTTCTAGCTTGACTTGCACACCACCAGCGACGTAGTGAGGGTAGACAGCGCCCCCGGCAAACTATGAAAATGGCGCCTCTAAAAAAAAACTTTATTTGATTTTTTCACTAACTTTGAGTTTCTGAAATTTTGAGAAAGCTTGTCACTTATACCATAATTCACTTTGAGCAGGCTATCCATATTCAGAAGGTTAGGAAAAAATAATTACCAGCTTCGCTTATTCGCTAGTCGAATCTTTGCCGTGCGTGCTTCAACTGATCCTGATCCTCGATTGCATTTGAATCAAGATCTGCTAGCGATTCATTTTCGATCGAAAAAATTTTCATTCAATTTACGATTGCTGAACTGTGTTCGCACGATGCGTGGTCTGTGTAATTTTTATTTTAGTGTAAACCAGACTAGCAAGCTCTTTCATTCCAGCACAAAAACTGCCTTTCAATAACACAGACATAATTTAGAAGTATGCGTTCTTATAATGCAGCTTAAGAAATAAAGAGTGTTTCAGTTATAATTTGGTCGCTTATTTTTATTCACTTGAGCGCCCCTAGTTGTCACATCGAGAAACTATTGCCAGCGTTTTGATTCGGGTGGTTTGTTTATTCTGTAGTACAGAATTCGTCAAGATTGAAGGATACACCAAAAAGTTATCGACGATGGAACGAGAAAGGCAAAAAGACGGGTAGGTAATGTCGGGGACATAACCGGATTGACGTAGGACTATACAAAGGAGACAGCTTTTGTTAAATATATATTTTAAATATGTTGTTTTATTTTCTTCTCCTACGTGAATACCTACCTATCTACCTGAAAAATGGATTAGTTTACTGTTTACTCTTTATGAATATGTTGATGGTTCTGAAAAGAACCTATGGTGTTGTGTTTTTGTTATCACTCGATATTCCCATCTTGTTCGGTTAAACCTTCCTGTTTAGCTATTGCGTTTGCCACTCGCCACAGCTTTCACAGTTGGAAAATTTCTTCCCATCCAGCTTGTGACATGTTGTTCAGTAAATTACATTTAATGCGACGTGCCGGAGAAACACTTTGCCACTCACTGAAACTAATTGTTGCCTTGATCAGCGCCGAACCGAAGCTGCTCTGTTCTTGATGCGGGTTTTCTGATTGTCGTGAGCAGCTTTGCAAGCCAACTCGAGCACTCCGACGGCCGAAACTCTATAATCGCTGTTAGGTATACTGGTGCTCCGGCACCAATCCGTTCGGGCTAGTTACCCTTGCGGAGCAATCAGTGAATGCGACAGGGAACTGGAGACCTGCACGGTTCGAGTGAGACTTTGCCTTTCCCTTAACTTGTCCTCCTTTGTTACGTCCACGATGCCGATGCCGTACAACCACACGGGTTTACGGTTTGAAAGAAAATAAGATATTTTTTTGGGGTCTGCGTGTTTTTTACTCTAGCGGTACACACTCACAGGATAGAGACAAATCGGCAGACTCAGCCAGAGGGGCGAGTCCAATGAGACGAACGAATGAGCGTTAAAAGGGAGCGATGGCAAAAAATACATTCAGTACGATTTGTTCGCTCGTTGGATTCACATGCAGGCGAAAAAGGGTCCTGGTACTAACGCGCTCGGTCTAGCTACCCTTGCGGGGAACTCCAGATCAACACGGTTCGAGCGGGATTTTGCCTTTCCCTTCACTTTTCCTCCTTTACCATGTCCAGACATGGCTGCTTGGGTTGGTTTGTTGAAGTGTTGTGATGCGAACCGATGTGGTGTACGGTTTGAATGAGAATGATCGTTACGGAAGGAAGGAAGGTATTGTATTATAGAGACTTTAAACTTTTTCAGTTCATTCGTCTCTAGCCTTGAGAAAGGCCCTTTGAAAACTCTACTCTACTCTACTCCAGCGTTACCACCTCCATCCTCTTGCCTTGAGAAAGGCACTCGAAACCTCGCCGTCCAGCTCGTCCAGCAACGATGTTGTCCAGTCGGTGTCCACACAAAGAATGATCGTTACGGCAGCGGAGCGGGGATTTTTAAGCTGACTGGCTGGCTCGAGAATTACGCATGTGTGAGACTGCGACCAATGTTTCGTTCATTTTTTTTTCTTTTTCCTTTCCAATCGTGCTTCATTCTATTTCGCTGCTGCTCTGGTTGCCCGTTTTGGTCGGTACGATTTGAGGAGCACAAAATGGACCAATCAAAAATGGGCACATAGAGCATTTGGACAATGCTTGATATTTCACAATTATTCAATTATTTATCTCAAGAAAATTGAAATGTTATTCGTTATGATAGATGCGTAGATATATTTCCTATCAATTGATGCAAAAACCTTTGCGATCTATTGAGAAATGCTCGAGTTATTAGCGTTCCAAATCTTGCATTTTTTCCTACTTGTTCAGTGCCTAGATTTCCATTTCACCCCCTATATCTTCCGGTTAGACGTAGTCCTACGTCAAAAAAAAATTCGCGCAATCACATTGAAAACCCGACGTGGTCGGGAGGAAAGATTACAAAATTCCTCAAATTTCCAATATCGATTGTAAATACCGTACTCAAACGTTACCGGGTAGCGTCGAACACCGACGTCTCCTTGATCTCATCGATCGATTGATGCGACGAGGGAACTAAAAGCCATCCTTTCGTTGGCCTACCAGGGATGCATGGAGGACACATGTGTGTTGCAGATAAATTTGCCCGTAAGTTGATGATTTGGCAAGGGATCTGTAGTTGTGGAACGAAGACAATAGTTGTCATCACTGGGGCAACAATCACAAGGAGGAATGTCTTCAGAACAGGATTTTGCCATTCATTCTATCACACAATGGTCCAGTGAAGTTCTGGCCTGACTTGACAATCTGCCATTACAACCGGGATGGCATCAAGTGGTATATGGAGAATAAAATCGACTTCATTGAAAAAACTGTCAATCCACCAAATTGTTCGGATTTTCGAGAGATATTGGACAATATCAAAGGCAAATTAAAGCAATGGGGCAGAACCATCAAAAAACAATTCAAATGCACCACTTTTCCAAGAAGATAGCAAAAACAGTTACCAGCAGTACTGTGCAGAAATTGAACGTATCACACGAAAAGTTCGAAAATAAATTTTTATGTTTTTTAGCTTAAAGTTGATGAACCTACAAAATAACATCCTTCCCTTTTTACGTTATTTCTATGCTGAGAAATGTCCTACTTTATGCGACCAAATTTTAATATTCACGGCCTATTTCGGCTCTCCTCCGCTCCTCTGTATTGGCTCCATGCATTTGTTTTGCATTGCATGGAGAGGCGCCCAGGTATGCGTAGCGAATAATCAAAAGGGTGTTGATGTAATGTGGTATTGGGTGTTTCAAATTTGCGAAAATCAGAGAGAGGCTATTGGTTTCATTAATGTACGGACAGAAACAACTACTCTTGATGAAATATAATAATTGGGAAATATAATTGTAGGAAAAAACGCTATTCGAAATTTCTGGATTTTGGCGCCCCAAAGGGCCAGTGCCCCCGGCAAATGCCGAGTTTGCCGCCCGCACACTACGCCACTGCACATCACCCTCCTTTTTTGCGGCCCGCAACACCATCAATAACACATGTTTGTAGCCCCTCTGAAGAAAGTCCGCTGGTCTAAAACATGTTTTCGAAGTACGACCGCCTGAATTAAATAAAGGGAATAACTCTAGCAATGTTTAACGTTTTAGGATAAATACTGTTT
Source organism: Toxorhynchites rutilus septentrionalis (assembly GCF_029784135.1). Classification (NCBI taxonomy): domain Eukaryota; kingdom Metazoa; phylum Arthropoda; class Insecta; order Diptera; family Culicidae; genus Toxorhynchites; species Toxorhynchites rutilus. Next base: position 316,376,019 of record NC_073745.1, on the reverse strand, counting down.
CTAAGCATTTGATTTGCTAATTTTGTTAATGCTATTGTCTCAAAATATCTCGTGCGATAGAGAAATTCCACTGATAAGAAATTTCACTGATTTAAGCTATACGGTATGCCAACTCAATTTTAATGCCATTTTTAATTAACGTTATTTCCCTATTTAGAATTTTGCTTGTTTCGTTGAATACGACTTCATTTATTATAGACCATAAGTTTTTAGGATCTATTTCACAACGATCGAACTTGGAATTATAATATCTAATTTTAGTATTTTTCCTTTTGTTTCTTATATCGTTTCTAAGCCTCATACACTCGATAAACAGCTCTAAAATCTCGGTTTTTCTACATAAAAATGACTCCCAAATAAATATTGTCCATTTTTAGCAGCCCTAAAAAAATTGAGTACTCGCAGATATTTTTAGAAGTCTTTAAAAATATTCCAAACAAAACATATAATATTCCAAGTGCAGCTACGGCTACGGTTTTATGAAAAATGGTTACAACTTCCCAATCAAGGTTCCGCAGTTTCTGGAAGCGAAAAACATAATCTATTTTTAGGATAGAATAAATACACTTTTAAATTATAAATCATGAATGAAATTTTACTTTCCAGTAACGAATATGTGTTCTATATAATAGAGTAACACATTTGTTACTTTCATTCATATTTTAACATCCCAAAACAGCCTCCCTTTTTATCATTAGGTTAGCTATGATAAGAAAAAAAAATAATGGAGCAGATAGTGTTGCTTTCTTCGGAATATATCGTAAAATTTCTCTGTATTGAAAGGTCGTACAAGAACGTTTTCAAAATCAAATGAAAACTGTTTGATAAGATTAATTTGTATTTGCTATTGACTTAGATGGCAAAAAAAGGTGTTATTCCACAAAATCTTTGAAAATCGATTTATTATGTCTTCTCGATATTTTTGTTCACTACATCTACACAAATAAGGATGAAAATTTGTTCGTAAAATAATACAAACCTTGAAAATTTCAGCTTTAAAATTATGTACATGCCATCTTCATGCGTTGAGTTTTTTACAGCATTTCAAAGTCACCTAAAAATTTCGAGTTTGCACTCTGTTCTAATTGATTCATCCAGTGTAGGGGAGACAACTTTTTAAATAGGTTAGACATTTACCGTTCATAACGGCAACTAAATTACGCTTTTTATGAGTAACAAAAAACTGATCCATTACACATTGACCATACCAAGTTGCAACGAGCAGGGTTCCCGGGATCGCTGGCGTTAAGCGACTTCGGTATGTTTTATTATTTCGTTGGGTGATCACTATTTCCTCCCTATGTAAAAAATTTTTTTTTGTTGGTTTCGCCTTACCATCCTTCGTTACCGATGCTAGAGATGCTTATGCGCATGTCTTATTTTTACGTTCGCTCATGATAGGCAGCGACACTGTCTGTATCTTCAAGATGCCAATTGCGTGCTATTCAAAACTAGAGTGCGCCATGATCGCCAGTCGACCATCTAGTATTACTTCTTGTAACAACTGTACGAAATAGATTGAACAGTTTCATAAACTACGAATGAACATGTAGGGTGGCAGCAAATTTAATGTTGCTTCCCTTACACTCGGTAAAGCAATTAGAGGAACAGAATGCGAAGTTGAAATTTTTAGGTGATTTTTGAAATGCTGCAACCTTGTAAAAAATAAGCACATGAAGATGGGATGTAAATCATATTAAAGCTTAAAACTTTCTGATTTGTGTAGATGTAGTGAAATAAAATATCGGGAAGACATAATAAATCGATTACTTTTAGTTTTTACGAAGATTTTGTAGACTAACACAATCTTTTACCAACTAAGTCAAGAGCAAATCCAATTAACCTTTTCAAACAGTTTTATTTGATTTTGGTAACGTTCCTGTAGGACATTACAATACACAGATATTCTTATCAGAGGTAACATGGTGATAAAAAAGGGAAAATTAATAAAATTGTTCAATGAAAACAGCAAAATAAAATACAGTAAATCACATCCAATTCGACATCTAGCTTATTGGGCAAACATGTAATGCGACCCTTTTAATTGGGCATTTTCACCACTAATTGGACATTTTTGTAAACATTGAGTTCGGGGCCCGAATTATGGCCCAACATTGACAGTTTCCACCAGGCTTGGAAGCGGTTTGGTGTGTTAAAATATGGATAAAAGTATGAGATGTGTTACTCTATACATATTCGCTACTGGAAAGTGAAATTCCATTCATTATTTATATTTGAAAAGTGTGATAGAATAATCATCAAAATACATTATTTTTAACGCTTCCAGAAACTCCGGAAGATTTGTTGAGAAGCTTTATCTCTTTATAAGGCAGTGGAGGGTCTTTATATTGCCACCCAGAAAAAAATACCTTTTCGCTGCCCTTGGAATATTATATCTAATTTTTCCTTAACCAAAGACTTCAAAAGGTATCTGCGAGTACCCAAATTTTTTAGGGCTGCTAAAAATGGACGATATTAATTTGGGAGTGAATGTTGTTTTTGCTAAGCGATACTGAAAAACTACTAGGATATTCAGTAAGTTCAGGGTTTCGGTGTCGCTCTAGTCAGCGAGCAATCAACAGTACATGTTCATTCTGGGAATTATTTTGAAAATCTGCTCAAATTGGCATTTTATCGTTTCTCGAAACGCTCACTCAATGAAGGCATTCATTCAATGCTACCAATGTTTGTACTATAGCATTTCATTCTTGAATTTCTAGCTTGACTTGCACACCACCAGCGACGTAGTGAGGGTAGACAGCGCCCCCGGCAAACTATGAAAATGGCGCCTCAAAAAAAAACTTTATTTGATTTTTTCACTAACTTTGAGTTTCTGAAATTTTGAGAAAGCTTGTCACTTATACCATAATTCACTTTGAGCAGGCTATCCATATTCAGAAGGTTAGGAAAAAATAATTACCAGCTTCGCTTATTCGCTAGTCGAATCTTTGCCGTGCGTGCTTCAACTGATCCTGATCCTCGATTGCATTTGAATCAAGATCTGCTAGCGATTCATTTTCGATCGAAAAAATTTTCATTCAATTTACGATTGCTGAACTGTGTTCGCACGATGCGTGGTCTGTGTAATTTTTATTTTAGTGTAAACCAGACTAGCAACACAGACATAATTTAGAAGTATGCGTTCTTATAATGCAGCTTAAGAAATAAAGAGTGTTTCAGTTATAATTTGGTCGCTTATTTTTATTCACTTGAGCGCCCCTAGTTGTCACATCGAGAAACTATTGCCAGCGTTTTGATTCGGGTGGTTTGTTTATTCTGTAGTACAGAATTCGTCAAGATTGAAGGATACACCAAAAAGTTATCGACGATGGAACGAGAAAGGCAAAAAAAAAATTCGCGCAATCACATTGAAAACCCGACGTGGTCGGGAGGAAAGATTGCAAAATTCCTCAAATTTCCAATATCGATTGTAAATACTGTACTCAAACGTTACCGGGTAGCGTCGAACACCGACGTCTCCTTGATCTCATCGATCGATTGATGCGACGAGGGAACTAAAAGCCATCCTTTCGTTGGCCTACCAGGGATGCATGGAGGACACATGTGTGTTGCAGATAAATTTGCCCGTAAGTTGATGATTTGGCAAGGGATCTGTAGTTGTGGAACGAAGACAATAGTTGTCATCACTGGGGCAACAATCACAAGGAGGAATGTCTTCAGAACAGGATTTTGCCATTCATTCTATCACACAATGGTCCAGTGAAGTTCTGGCCTGACTTGACAATCTGCCATTACAACCGGGATGGCATCAAGTGGTATATGGAGAATAAAATCGACTTCATTGAAAAAACTGTCAATCCACCAAATTGTTCGGATTTCCGACAGATATTGGACAATATCAAAGGCAAATTGAAGCAATGGGGCAGAACCATCAAAAAACTATTCAAATGCACCACTTTTCCAAGAAGATAGCAAAAACAGTTACCAGCAGTACTGTGCAGAAATTGAACGTATCACACGAAAAGTTCGAAAATAAATTTTTATGTTTTTTAGCTTAAAGTTGATGAACCTACAAAATAACATCCTTCCCTTTTTACGTTATTTCTATGCTGAGAAATGTCCTACTTTATGCGACCAAATTTTAATATTCACGGCCTATTTCGGCTCTCCTCCGCTCCTCTGTATTGGCTTTGCATTTGTTTTGCATTGCATGGAGAGGCGCCCAGGTATGCGTAGCGAATAATCAAAAGGGTGTTGATGTAATGTGGTATTGGGTGTTTCAAATTTGCGAAAATCAGAGAGAGGCTATTGGTTTCATTAATGTACGGACAGAAACAACTACTCTTGATGAAATATAATAATTGGGAAATATAATAGTAGGAAAAAATGCTATTCGAAATTTCTGGATTTTGGCGCCCCAAAGGGCCAGTGCCCCCGGCAAATGCCGAGTTTGCCGCCCGCACACTACGCCACTGCACATCACCCTCCTTTTTTGCGGCCCGCAACACCATCAATAACACATGTTTGTAGCCCCTCTGAAGAAAGTCCGCTGGTCTAAAACATGTTTTCGAAGTACGACCGCCTGAATTAAATAAAGGGAATAACTCTAGCAATGTTTAACGTTTTAGGATAAATACTGTTTCTAAGCATTTGATTTGCTAATTTTGTTAATTCTATTGTCTCAAAATATCTCGTGCGATAGAGAAATTCCACTGATAAGAAATTTCACTGATTTAAGCTATACGGTATGCCAACTCAATTTTAATGCCATTTTTAATTAACGTTATTTCCCTATTTAGAATTTTGCTTGTTTCGTTGAATACGACTTCATTTATTATAGACCATAAGTTTTTAGGATCTATTTCACAACGATCGAACTTGGAATTATAATATCTAATTTTAGTATTTTTCCTTTTGTTTCTTATATCGTTTCTAAGCCTCATACACTCGATAAACAGCTCTAAAATCTCGGTTTTTCTACATAAAAATGACTCCCAAATAAATATTGTCCATTTTTAGCAGCCCTAAAAAAATTGAGTACTCGCAGATATTTTTAGAAGTCTTTAAAAATATTCCAAACAAAACATATAATATTCCAAGTGCAGCTACGGCTACGGTTTTATGAAAAATGGTTACAACTTCCCAACCAAGGTTCCGCAGTTTCTGGAAGCGAAAAACATAATCTATTTTTAGGATAGAATAAATACACTTTTAAATTATAAATCATGAATGAAATTTTACTTTCCAGTAACGAATATGTGTTCTATATAATAGAGTAACACATTTGTTACTTTCATTCATATTTTAACATCCCAAAACAGCCTCCCTTTTTATCATTAGGTTAGCTATGATAAGAAAAAAAAATAATGGAGCAGATAGTGTTGCTTTCTTCGGAATATATCGTAAAATTTCTCTGTATTGAAAGGTCGTACAAGAACGTTTTCAAAATCAAATGAAAACTGTTTGATAAGATTAATTTGTATTTGCTATTGACTTAGATGGCAAAAAAAGGTGTTATTCCACAAAATCTTTGAAAATCGATTTATTATGTCTTCTCGATATTTTTGTTCACTACATCTACACAAATAAGGATGAAAATTTGTTCGTAAAATAATACAAACCTTGAAAATTTAAGCTTTAAAATTATGTACATGCCATCTTCATGCGTTGAGTTTTTTACAGCATTTCAAAGTCACCTAAAAATTTCGAGTTTGCACTCTGTTCTAATTGATTCATCCAGTGTAGGGGAGACAACTTTTTAAATAGGTTAGACATTTACCGTTCATAACGGCAACTAAATTACGCTTTTTATGAGTAACAAAAAACTGATCCATTACACATCGACCATACCAAGTTGCAACGAGCAGGGTCCCCGGGATCGCTGGCGTTAAGCGACTTCGGTATGTTTTATTATTTCGTTGGGTGATCACTATTTCCTCCCTATGTAAAAAATTTTTTTTTGTTGGTTTCGCCTTACCATCCTTCGTTACCGATGCTAGAGATGCTTATGCGCATGTCTTATTTTTACGTTCGCTCATGATAGGCAGCGACACTGTCTGTATCTTCAAGATGCCAATTGCGTGCTATTCAAAACTAGAGTGCGCCATGATCGCCAGTCGGCCATCTAGTATTACTTCTTGTAACAACTGTACGAAATAGATTGAACAGTTTCATAAACTACGAATGAACATGTAAGGGTGGCAGCAAATTTAATGTTGCTTCCCTTACACTCGGTAAAGCAATTAGAGGAACAGAATGCGAAGTTGAAATTTTTAGGTGATTTTTGAAATGCTGCAACCTTGTAAAAAATAAGCACATGAAGATGGGATGTAAATCATATTAAAGCTTAAAACTTTCTGATTTGTGTAGATGTAGTGAAATAAAATATCGGGAAGACATAATAAATCGATTACTTTTAGTTTTTACGAAGATTTTGTAGACTAACACAATCTTTTACCAACTAAGTCAAGAGCAAATCCAATTAACCTTTTCAAACAGTTTTATTTGATTTTGGTAACGTTCCTGTAGGACATTACAATACACAGATATTCTTATCAGAGGTAACATGGTGATAAAAAAGGGAAAATTAATAAAATTGTTCAATGAAAACAGCAAAATAAAATACAGTAAATCACATCCAATTCGACATCTAGCTTATTGGGCAAACATGTAATGCGACCCTTTTAATTGGGCATTTTCACCACTAATTGGACATTTTTGTAAACATTGAGTTCGGGGCCCGAATTATGGCCCAACATTGACAGTTTCCACCAGGCTTGGAAGCGGTTGGGTGTGTTAAAATATGGATAAAAGTATGAGATGTGTTACTCTATACAGATTCGCTACTGGAAAGTGAAATTCCATTCATTATTTATATTTGAAAAGTGTGATAGAATAATCATCAAAATACATTATTTTTAACGCTTCCAGAAACTCCGGAAGATTTGTTGAGAAGCTTTATCTCTTTATAAGGCAGTGGAGGGTCTTTATATTGCCACCCAGAAAAAAATACCTTTTCGCTGCCCTTGGAATATTATATCTAATTTTTCCTTAACCAAAGACTTCAAAAGGTATCTGCGAGTACCCAAATTTTTTAGGGCTGCTAAAAATGGACGATATTAATTTGGGAGTGAATGTTGTTTTTGCTAAGCGATACTGAAAAACTACTAGGATATTCAGTAAGTTCAGGGTTTCGGTGTCGCTCTAGTCAGCGAGCAATCAACAGTACATGTTCATTCTGGGAATTATTTTGAAAATCTGCTCAAATTGGCATTTTATCGTTTCTCGAAACGCTCACTCAATGAAGGCATTCATTCAATGCTACCAATGTTTGTACTATAGCATTTCATTCTTGAATTTCTAGCTTGACTTGCACACCACCAGCGACGTAGTGAGGGTAGACAGCGCCCCCGGCAAACTATGAAAATGGCGCCTCAAAAAAAAAAACTTTATTTGATTTTTTCACTAACTTTGAGTTTCTGAAATTTTGAGAAAGCTTGTCACTTATACCATAATTCACTTTGAGCAGGCTATCCATATTCAGAAGGTTAGGAAAAA